>NW_007726279.1:1117-3430 GCF_000696425.1 Galeopterus variegatus | reverse complement strand
TCTCTCAATTTCTGTACTCACCGTGCTGCAGATTGATAATAAGCAGTTTGCGAACCAGCCCGGGTGTCCAGGTCACACTGTGTGGAGCTGGTCTACCTGCTCACTGCTCAAAGTGGACCAGCTGCAACATCATTCCCTGGAAGTTGCTAGAACTATAGCATCTTGGGCCCCACCCCATTTCTGCTGAACCAAAACCTGCTTTTTAACAAGATGCCCAAGTGATTCACGTACATGTTAAAGTTTGTGGAGGCACTCATGGTGGCTGGGACTCAGGAAGGTTTTGTAGAATAAAGGAATTCACCAGAAACCGTACCCGAGCCACCTCAATTTCCCATGATACAAGAGCGGTTGACATAAACCTTCTTCCTGATGAGCAGGACTAGATACATAATTTGCAGAGCCCAGTGCAAAACGAAACTATAGGGTCCCTTTTAAAAAATCACTAAGACTTTCAAGATGGTGACAACGAAGTTGGGGCTGGGACTGCCCAAGTCCCACAGCCATGAGGCTGATGAGGCAGGAAAGGGTTGGGTCATTCTGGACTCATTCAGTGGGGCCAAGATAAGTTACGAGAGTTCTGCCTTGTTTTATTTGTTACCAACCATTATAATTAAAAAGCTCCACCCCCTCATCCTTTTTGAAGTTTATTTTTTTCTCAATACGCAAATAGAAAAGGTTTCAAATGGCTTCAAATGGCTGCAATTTCAGTGTAAATAATTCTTTCAAAAAATACAAATATGTATCTATTAAAATGTGAATGAAAAAACAGAGAAAAAAACGTGAATGGAAGCTCTCTTATAGGGAAAGACAACTTGTGTTCATTTATTTTATTGACAGTGTACAGATTTTGATATACTGCATCACAATACTGACTGCTAGATTTCTTAAAAAGTTTTAGTTTATATTTACTCTAGATTTTTCTTTACAATAAAAATAAACTCATGCCAGTGTTTAGGAACCAATAATATCAATTCATTCAAATTTAATGACAGTTTTATTAAACTAAAAATCTCATATCACAGAGCATTCACAGTGCAGGAGGTCACAGTTATTGAAAAAATAAATAGCGGGATAAATATAGTTGTTATTTACAACTTTCCAACTCATTGCCCTTGCTTTGCCTGTTAGAATGAACAGAGATGGCAGTGGTCAGTCCAGCATGCAGAAATGTCTTGCGGGGGACTCCAGCAATGTGTGAACAGCCCCAGAAGTTCTTGGCTTGGGTTGTTTTTAAGGAGGTTCTTTCAGGACAAGAGTCCTCTGATTCTATCTACCTGCTACTTGGTAGGTCAGGGTTGGGCCCCAGGAAGATCCAAACACCCTAAGGAAACCATGCCCAGCCCACTTCCTGGGCATCTGGGATGCGCCTGGCTTCTCTTCTCTCGGCCCCTTTCCTTGGCAGCTCCTGCATCTACCCATGGGTCTGGCCCTGTCTGGCTGGCAGCCTTCTTTCCTCTGCAGGTAATCAAAGCTCTCTTTGTGTTCAGACACCAGGAACTACTCCCAGCTGGCAGCTGCTGGACGGAGACACTGGTAGAGGCCACCCCGCCAGGGGACATGTGCTCTGGAAACCAAGCCTCACAGACTAGCAGCCCCCCATGGGGCTCCCAGGAGCCAGCCACAGTGGCTCAGCCACAGCTCCGTCTGCTGGGTCCCCAAAGCCCCTGTTCTAAACCATGTGGAGGAAGATCAAGGAAGCGGACAGTGTGGTCATGGGGTCTATAGCTTAGGGGGGCAGGGATGAAGGAGAGGGCAGGAATATCCAGCTGCCAGGAAAAACCCCACTAGAACATTTTATTTGGAAAAACAGAGCTGCCTTGCTCAGACCCGTCATTCTCAGGAGGAGGAAAGGCCTCGCTCCCTCTGTTGAAAGGGTACTGTGTGTTCGTCTTCGGTGGACTTGGGAATTCCCATTTTGGAGGTTCTGGTGTGGTAGGAGGGCTCTGTTGTCTGGGACCCTCTCTTTATGCACAAAGGTTGATCATAGAAACCATGAACCTATAAACCAAAAGCTCTCTTGATGGCTTAAAAAACTTGTTTTCCCGTGGCAGGGTGGGGAAGGTACACACTCCAGGATTAAGAACTTTATGGGCCTGGTCCATGGAAAAGTCCCAACCAACATGCCACATGAGAAGCAACTGTTTGAATTCTGGCAACAACAGGAGTAGGTGTGGACAATGCTGGTATTTATCCCTGGGCTTTTAACTAAGGGGCAGCCAATCCCCAGCCCCATACATCTAAGGGACGGAAGAGCCACACAACTGAGGGCTTGGCTTTCACACAGGCACTGTAGGTATTTCCAGCTCTCGGAGA
>NW_007726279.1:0-713 GCF_000696425.1 Galeopterus variegatus | reverse complement strand
GAAGAAGGGTTGTGACCACTGGACACTGACACCGTAACAGCAGATGAGGAGTTTAGAAACATACAGGTAAAAGATGACACAAAGCACGGCCATGAGCCCCCGGCAGTGTGCGCTTGAGGATTTCACAGAGATGCATGGAACTGGGACCCACGTGTCACCGAGAAGTTACAAGTTTTAAACCCCCATTAAAAAAAAAAAATCAAAGCTCTAATTGTCACCCAGTTGGCTGCTCTGAAAAGACAGCTCCCCCCTGGGGTGGTAGAATGAGAAAATGAGAGCCTCTTCTCCCAGTTTCACTCAGGAACCCTTGCTTGAGTTGGGAGCACCGTGACAGGGGACATTCTCCTGTCAGCTACCAGGCCTGAAATTAAGCACAAAACTAGTCTCCCAGTTTAGCTTTCTTTATTAACCTCAAGCAAAGACAACCTTCTGAACCTTTTTTGGGGGGTGGGGGNCCAAAAAAGAGAGAGACACAAATTATCCTGAATAAATCTCAAAAACTTTTTACAAAAGAGGAAATATCAGGGCTGGGTTGAATAAGAAAGGTAGATCATTCTCCAAGAAGAGTTATGGAAAAAACATCAGCAAAGCACGATAGCAGTAAAGTACAAGATGTTTTTGGAGAAAGGAGATCTCTAGTTATCTACAGCATCTGTGAGTAAGGGAAGGAAGCCATGTCACAGGAAACTTCAAGTAACTAGACCCGGAAATCA
>NW_007726278.1:891766-929944 GCF_000696425.1 Galeopterus variegatus | reverse complement strand
ATTAAAAAAAAAAAAAAAAAAAAAAAAAAAAAAAAAAAAAAAAGATGTTCTCGTTATAAACCAAATAATACTATATATTATTCTACAGTTTGCTTTGTCACTCAATATTTTTTGAGGGCAATACCTCATAATTTTTAACTGCTGCCCAATATTCCTAGTAACCACTCTCCTAATATTGGACATGGTTTCTAATTTGCATGTATTGCAAGCTGCAATAATCTTGCCTAAATAGGCCAATCTGTATACACATATAAATTTCTGTAAGAAAAATGTTTAAAAATATAAATACTGTAAACTACATTTAAAAGCTTACTTCAACTTACATTCTGCTAGGGATGAGTTTCCCAACAACACACCATCAATGAACATGGTTGATCTTTCTAATTTTATTAATCTAATGGAGAAAAATGATTCCTCACTGTCTTTATTTGCATTTCCCTGATTATTAGTGAGTTTGAGCATATTTTCATGTTTGTGAGCTATACATATTTCTTCTTTCAACCATTAACCATTCTTAAATTTAATACAACAGATATCTAACAAAGAAGCAAAGATATCTTTTGTTTCTTTTTTTTTTAAGTACATGTAATACCTAAACATTGTTTTTATTCAAAATAAAGCCAACAACTCCACTGACCATACCTTTGTCCCCATTACAATCTCTCCCCATCACTTATCAGGTGAGCATGCATTCTTAGATCTTACTCTATACCAGGAATCCCAACCAGGAGCAATGTTGTCCCCCTAGGACACACTTGGCAGTGTCTGAAGATAGTTCTAGTTGTCACAATGGGGAATTGGGGGGACACTACTGATATATAGTGGATAAGAGGCCAGGGATGCTGCTAAACATCCTATAATGCACAAGACAGTCACCCACAACAAAGAATTCTCTAATCCACAATATCAAGAGTGCCACTGCTGAGAACCCCTGCTCTATGCTTTTACATAATGTATGTAACTATAAAGATATAAAATATTTTAGGATGGGATTTTTTGAACATTAATAGTGTCATTATACCATATGTATCATCCTACAAGTTCTTAGCATTGTTCTCTGTTAGTATATAAAGATCTACCTCACTCTTTCTAACTACTAAAGAATTCCAGTTTATGGCTCTCCCTTACTCATGGACACTGGGTGTGGAGGAATCACCTGGCTAGATGACCATCCTATCAATTGCCCAGGTCCCTCTTCCTGCTCCCGGTGCTCTCACTCTTGGAGCTGTCCCCACCTTTTGCACCCTCCTCTCCTGAGCGTGTGCTTCACAATGATCATTCAGCATGGAAGGATCTCATTGCCCATCTATCTTTCACAAATTCCTCATGGTTTCCAGAATCCCAAGAATACCCCTTTCTGTTTTCCATCAAAATTCTGGTTTGTTTTTCTTTTGTTTTTTTGTTTTTCTTTTTAATTTTTTCTTTTCCCTGAGAATTTAGGACAGGAAGATGAAGTCTGGCTCATCCTACCAGCCTGAATTAGAAGTCAGAACTTTTTTAAATGTTCATTTCTTAACAAAGGAAATATAGCATGTGCTTTCATTTTAATTAAAAAATCAAAGATTATAAACAAGATTATAGCTTTCTAGAATAAACCAGTTACAACTTGTTTTTAAGTCTGTCCTGAAAAATATCAACAAATCCTTGAGCATCTAATTAGTATAAAAAACGGGTATGTGGGGCCGGCCCGGTGGCGCACTGGATAAGTGCGCCGCTTGGCAAGCGCGGCGGTGTTCCCGCCCGAGGGCTCGGATCCCACATACAGACGGGTTCCCGCTCACTGGCTGAGCGAGGCACGGGAGCGACGCCAAGGGTTGCGATCCCATTGCCGGTCCCCGGCCCGGTGCGGGGGCGACACTGAGGGTTGCAATCCGTTGCCGGACATGGAAAAAGACAAAAGACAAAAAAAAAAAAAAAAATGGGTATGTGAAAGTGATCATACCATTCCTAAATAATTATATCCACTAATGGAAGCTGGCTATAAGGTATTTTTCTCATAGTATCCACACTACCAGATATCAATGCATTCCTAGGAACTCCAAAAGCTGGCTTTCTAAGATCAAATTCCATTTCTTATATCATCCAATACTGTTCCTGGTTTCCCAAAAGACAAAAAAACTCTTGATTTCCAGCCTATGACTGGTTAGATTCTCACCAAAAAGCCTCAGATGAATATTACAAATAGCAAAATCAACCACCAAATGCTCCCTCTCTCTTGAAGATATTTGGTAGTTGGTGGTTAGCTCCCTGACATTAAAGGCAATCATCAAAAGCAGCTAAGGAGCTCAAGAAGTTTTCTTTAGCACAGACATTCTCAATGAGCAGGGAAGTGAAACCTGAAGACATCAAAACATCTGGAAGTGATTTTCCCTTCAAAAATAAATATTCTTCCTTCTATCTCCCAAAAAAGAAAATTCTTCTATGCCTGAGAACAGGATGAGCACTTTGAAGGAGCTCCAAGAACAATTTCGATTTCTCCCTATTACATGCCTAATAATTACCTCAGTAGTTTAAGACTCGAAGTGATTGTATCATTCATTGAATTCACCTGCAACTCTCTGACTAGTCCCAGCTACCAGAAATAGAAGTCTTTCTCTGGGGACTTAGTCTAGCGAGCTTATAAGAACACCCAAAGGAGTGCTAAGAAGTTAAAGTATTAAATATTATAGAAGAAAAGGAGATCTACAATGGTACATTGAAAAGTTCATGGAAAGATTTATATTATCTTTTAATTCTATTTTCCATAAACACGTTGAAATACATTCATATCTCGAATCAGTAATCTAAGCTCTCGCCTTAACAAACTAGAAAAAGAAAAGCAAAATGTACCTAAAGCAAATACAGTTGAGTCTTGAACAAGATAGGTTTGAACTGCAAAGGTCCACTTATACATGGATTTTTTTTTTCAATAAATGTATATACAGTACTATAAATGTACTTTCTCTTATGATTTAATAACATTTTATTTTCTCTAACTTATTTTATTGTAAGAATATAGTATATAATACATGTAACATACAAAATATGTGTTAATCAACTGTTTATGTTATCAGCAAGGCTTCTGGTCAACAGCAGGCTATTGGTAGTTAAGTTTTGGGGGAGTCAAAAGTTATATGTGGATTTCTGTTGGCACAGCGGGTCAGCACCCTTAATCCCCACATTGTTCAAGGGTTAACTGTAGAAAGAAGAAAATATAAAGAAGAGATATTAATAAAATGTAAAAGAGAAAGACAATAAAAAAGAAACCAATCAAACCAAAAGCTAGTTCTTCAAAAGCATCAATAAAGTTGATAAACCTCTACAAGAACAACAAAGGGAAAAAAAAAGAAAAGACACAAATTATTACTAGTATCAGAAATGAAAAGCAGGGTTATCACTACAGACAATGCAGACATTAAAAGGATAATAAAGGAATTCTAAAAATAACTTCATATACATAAATTGGACAATTTAGATAAAATGGACCAATTCCTCAAAAATGACAAACTAATAAAACACACCCAGGATGAAATACATAACCTGAATGTTCCTATAACTATTTTGAAAATTAAATTCAAGTTTAAACCCTTCTAAAGAAGAAATCTCCAGGCTCAGTTAGTTTCACTGGAGAATTCTACCAAACATTTAAAGAAAAAATAAAACAATTCTATACACCTTCATCCAGAAAAGAGACAACATTTCCCAACTCATTTTTATAAGGCCAGTGTTATCCCAATACCAAACACAGTGCACAAAGGCAAACCTGCAGACCAACATCCCTCATTACAGTAATGCAAAAGATCCTTCCTTAACAAAATATTAAGAAATCCCACCTGGCAATATATAAAAAAGAATAATACACCACAACCAAGCAGGATTTATCCCCAGAATGATTTATTTATTTTTTATTCATATTATTTTTTTACATTCTATGATGTTGTTGCTGAGCAGTTGGGAGGGAGGAGGAGAGGGGAAAGGGGAAGGAAATGGGATGAAGAAAGAGGAAGGAGGGGGACAGGATTGAGGCCTGTGGCAGCCCCCCATTCCCACAGGGGAGACCAGGGAGCTTACAGCGGTGGATTGGTCATTGCCGGACTAGGTGGAGATGTCAGAGGGGTGGCAAAAGCCCTCGGCCCCCCACCACCCCAGCTTGGGAACCTGGGGCCCTTCTTGCTGTGGCTCAGTGGTCATTGCTGGGCTGGTTGCGGGTGTAGGGTAGGCATGGCTGAGGCCCTTGCCCCCCAACACCCCAGGTTGGGAGAGCCCAGGGCACTTCCTGTGGCAGCTAGGTGGTTGTCATTGGACTGGTTGTGTGTGTCAGGGGGTTGTGGCAGAGGCCCTTGGCCTTTGACCACCCCAGCTCAGAAGAGGCCAGGGTGCTTCCTGCAGCAGCTCGGTAGTTGTCACTGGGCTGGCTGCACATGTGAGGGGGTTGTGGCTGAGGCCCCCAGCCCTCTCCCCTATCTAGCTTGGTAGCCCAGGTGACTTCCAGTCCTTCCAGGTGTTATTGGTGTTCTTTAGTGAAATGAGACCTTTACTAATTAATATCAAACTTTGTCTCTGGTTGTGGGTACTTTGTTTTTTCTTTCAATTCTGTGTTGGATTATTTGCTGTTCCCACCACTTAAACTCTGCGATGGGACCAATTTGTTGTCCTCTGCTTACTTCCAAAATGGGGGGAATTTCCTGTGGGGACCAGGACTTGAGCTCTGTGTTTGAGCTAAATTGCTGCTTTGCTGCTGATTCCCCAGGGAAGGCTGTTTGTGCAGCTCAGGTTGACTTTATAGGTATTTCTGGCTCTCATGAGATCTGGTGCACCTGGGTTGTATAGAAACTCTGGTCTGGGCCTGAGTCTTTTCATCAACCTGCATCCCATGCAATTCTACATTCCTGACCAGTCAGTCTCCTCTAAGTGGTCCTACACTGATTGGGGGGCAGATCATTTGTCTTTGCTGTGCCCCAGTGTTCCCCCACTGTGCCCATCTCCCCCACCGCCCATGCTCCAAACACTTCCCATGGGATGGGCCATGCTCCGATCCCTTGTGATCACTGGCCTGAGTGGTTCCTTTTTTTCAGTTGTTGTGGCTCCTCACTTCTGTGTGGGTCCATGGAAACTCTATTAGTGGTATTGCTGGCCTGGGGGCCACCAAGGCCCTCTTCTCCCCTGCCGTGTCCAAGCAACTCCATCAGAAGGGCACAGCAGCAGCTTTTGCTGGCTCCTGCTCTGTGGGTTCACCAACTCCAGCCTGGAGGCAGTCAGGATTTGGAACAGTCAGAGCGGTTTCTTCTTTCTCTCATTGTGGCTTCTCCTGCCTTCATGAACTCCGTACATCTCTCCTCCTCTTCCCCTGAGCTCTAGCAGCCCCAGCTTGGCTGTCATTGCTTTTTTACAGTTGTAAATTGGAAGAGAGATTTGTGGAAGAGAGTGATGCTGGGGACCATCTATTCTGCCATCTTGACCAGAAGTTGTCCAGAATGATTTTTTAATAGGGAACCAGGCCTGCAGTCACTCAATGTAAAATAACAATTACAGTCAAAAGAAAAAAAAGGCATGATCATATCAATTGATTCAGAAAAAGCATAAGACAAAATTCAACATCCATTTATGATAAAAACTCTTGGCAAATTAGGAACAGACAGGAACCTTCGCAACCTGGAAAAGGGCATCTACAAAAAACCTACAGATAATACCATACTTAATTCTGAATGACTGAATGTTTTTCCACTAAGATTGGCAATAAGACAAGAATGTGCACTATCACCACTTCTTTTCCACATCATACCGGAATTCCTAGCCAGTGCAATAAGGAAGGAAAAAGAAAGAAAAGCATACAGTTTGTAAATGAAGAAATAAAACTGTCCCTATTCACAGACATTATGATTGTACACATAGATAATTCCCAAGGAATCTACCAAAATACTCCCAGAACTAATGATCATAAGGTCAACCAACATGCAAACATTAATCATACTTCTACTACTAGCAATGTACAACTGGAAATCAAAATTTTAAAAACAATACAATTTTAGGAATCTCCAAAAAATTGAAATACCTAGGATAAAATCTAACAAAACATGTACAGGATCTGCATGCTGAAAACTACAAAATGTTGATGAAAGAAATTAAACATGACCCAAACAAATGAATATACATACAATGGTCATGGATTGGAAGACTCAGCCCAGTAAAGACTTTAATTCTCCCCAAATTCATCTAGATTCACTACAATTCCGATCTAAATCCCAGCTGGACTTTTTTGTACATATACACAAGATGATTCTAAAATTTATATGGAAGGCAAATGAACTAAAATAGCTGAATTTTGGAAAGAAATGAATTGAAAGAATCCAACTTTGACACTGACTATAAATAAAGCTATGGTAATCAAGCCAGTGTAGTAATGACAAAGGCACAGACAGACACAGAAATCAGTGGAAAATAACTAACAGCCCCAGAAAGAGACCCATACAAATATCACACCATTTGATTTTTTGACATAGGTGCAAAAGCAATACAATAAAGAAATACTATATTTAACAAATGGTGTTAAAACAATTCAACATCTATTAGCAAAAAAAAAAAAAAAAAATCAACCAAAACTTTAAGTCTTACATAGAAAATTAACTCAAAATGGACCACATGTCTAAATGTAAAAGGTGAAACTATGAAACCCTTAAGAAGAAAATCTTCATGACCAGGAATTAGGCAAAGAGTTCTTAGACATGACACTAAAGGAAAAAAGTGAAAAATTTATTTTATCAAAATTAAAAACTTTTGATCTGCTATAGACACCATCAAGAGAATAAAAAGACAAGCTACTGACTGCAAGAAACTATATGCAAATCACATATCCAACTTACAGCCATAATGTATAAAGAAATCTCCAAACTCAGCAGAAGGAAAACAGACACACACACATACATTAAAAAAAAAAAAAAAAAAAAACTTGAAAAGAGACTACACTGAAAAGGATATAAGGATGGCAAATAAGCACATGAAAAGACGTTTCACATCATTAGTCATTAGGGAAATACAAATTAATACCACAGTGAGTTACTACTACTTCTACTAGAATAGATAAAATTAAAAATACTAACAACATTAACTGCTGGAGAGGATACAGAACCACAATTCTTGTACATTATTGTAGAAATGCAGAATGGTACAGCAACTCTGGAAAAGTCTGGCAGTTTCTTATACCTTTAAACATATACTTACCATGTGACCAGCTCAGTCCTAGTTATTTACCCTAGAGAAACAGAAACTTATATTCACACAAATATCTGTACACAAATGTTCATAACAGCCTATTCATAACTGCCAAAAGCTGGAAAGAACCAAAATGTCTTTCAGTGGGTAAATGGATAAACCAACTGTACACTCATACAATGTAATAATATTCAGTAATAAAAAAGGAAAAACACTATTGGTAAACAGGACAGGTTGTATGAATCACAAAAGCATTCTGTTGAGTAAAAGTAGCCAGTCTCAAAAAGTTATACACCGTGTGGAAGTGACAAATGTACACTGATGGGAAACACATCAGTGAGAAACACATCAGTGGTTGCCAGGGGCAGGGTGGGGGTAGATGTGACTATAAAGGGATACACAGGGAGTTTGGGAGGGGGGGGTGGGTAGTGAAACTGTCTGTATCCTGGTTGTGCTAGTAGTTCACAAATCCATACGTGTGTTAAAATTCACAGAAATATACAAAAGGAAAAAGTCAATTTTACTATAGGATAATTTTTAAACTAAATTTAAAAGAGAAACACTACTAGACATAAGTGAACAGTACAAACAATACTGTGGGTCTTGTTTAAGAGTATATTGGCCCTATCTAATTTTCTCGAAATTACCAAGCTATATTCTGCCCTGGTACCTTCTCCTCCGGCCTTATTCTTCTCCTAACTCTTGTCACCCTTCAGGTCTCTGCTTAAGTGTTACTTATTCAAGAAAGCTTTGCCTGACCTCCCAGACTAGCTCAAGTCCTCCTATTCCACACTTATAAAACACAGGATAATTTTCCATTACATTACATATCATAAGTATATGTGATTATAAAGTATCTGTTTCTCCCACTGAACTAAAAGCTATGAGGGCAGGGACCACATCTGCCCCATTCAAAAGACATGGGACACACTCACATAATAGATCCTGAGTCGCTATTTGTTAAAGGTTGAACGAATATCTGTTACTCCCTACAACCCCATACAATGCAAGCTAATAAAATACCACAAGAACATACAAATCTTCTTACTTTAAATGCTTTAAAGTACAATAAAAAAAAAAGCATATTATTTTAAAATTGTTATGTGGAACCATCACCACAATCCATTTCCAGAAATTTTTTCATCTTGCAAAACAATATGAACGTACTTAATGGGCACTGAAATGTACACTTAAGAATGGTTAAAATGAGCTGGCCAGTTAGTTACAGTGTGGTGTTATAAAACCAAGGTCAAGGGTTTGGATCCCCAAACTGCCAAACTGGCTAGCGACCAAAAAAAAAAAAAAAAAAAACAGTTAAAATGGTAAATTTCTTGTTATGTATTTTTACTGCAATTGAAAACAAATTAACTTTTTAAGTGTTTTAAAAAAAACCTGATACGTGGAAGCATTTGTTATTGAGAAGAAAAATTACATGAAATTTTCATAAATAGGTTTGTGCAATTTTGAAACTGAACTCCCTATCACATGTAGTGCAGCCCAGCTGAGTTTCATCAGTGCTGCCTAGGGATCTATAACACTTAATTAGGATAGTTCACTAAAGATACTTTGCTATATTTTAATTATAAAGCTCCCTTTACTAAAACATTTGGGGAATACAGTATAGACTTGAAAACTAAACTAATATTATGATTGATTCCCAGGAAGACTTGGCAGCAACGAAACACTCAGTTGTTTACAAAATAAAACATTTTCAAATACTATTTAGAAGCAGTTTTACCTGAACTTAACATTCCCATATAGATGGACAAGGTTCCTGCCTTTAGAAAACCCACAAACTCTCCACTGGATACACCACACTGTGCTCCCAGCATCTAGAGAGAGTTTTGCAGTGCATTTATTTAATAAATAAATGACTGAAGATGGCAATGGTGGATTTATCTGATTTATTTATCTGAGTTAGAGCCTCTCTTCCTTATTACAGGCTCCAATTCAGATGAATAAATCAGATCCAGATCCAGTATTGTCATCTTCAGTCTTATATCTTCCTGAAAGATGCCTACTGGACTTCCTCCTCGGCTACTCAAACTTGGCAGCTACCACCGCAGCCACTTAAAAGTAGCAGGAACAAGCAGCAAAGGAAGCAGTCCCCAGTTAGGTCAATGACTGACTACAGCTAGAAATCCAGAGCTAGCAAAACAATGCCTCGACATGCTGAGTGGTGCTGACACACAGATTAGGTCCCAATCTACCTTACAACTAATCACATAAAAAAGTCAGATACCAAGTGGATAACTTAGATAAAGTGATGCTTGAAATTGATCAAAAATACATTTTGAGATCTATCATTTTTCTCTGGTCTCTGTAGACTTAAGTAAATTTAGCACAAAAAAAGGATGGCATAGTGAGTTCATATTTCAGAAGCTCTTTCTGCTTCAAATGTACATCAGTGACAATAAAATCTGGAAAAGAAAAGCAGGCAGACAGGCAAGAAGAAACAGATAGTAAACATTTCATGAACTCAAAACAGAAGAAAACAATGAACAAGACTACCTACAAGCTGGTTCCTCCAGAAGCAGGAAGTGCCAAATGCAAAGTAAAGATCATTAAGAATGTTCTGCTGAGGACTGGGAAGAGAGCCAGGGTCACTGATTAAATCAGGTTCCCAAAGAGAAGGTCATCAAACACTGGCAGCTCCTAGAGACTACGGACCTAGGGAGGCAGAAAACACAACTTCAGGGTCAAAGCATGAACCAGCTTCTGTGGCAACTCTGCCATGTGTCCAAACTATCATCATAAGACCTACATATGGATTAGGAATCCAGAATGCCAGGTAGGGGCAACCAGAAAACTGCTGGACAGGCAGAAGCAGGTATTGTGGCAGGGGGTGGGGGATGAGAGAGAAACCAGGAAAGACACAGGAAAGTAGGGAGATGAAGGATGAAGGGAAAGGAAGAACAAGAGGAACAAATGTTTTAAACTTTCACTAAAAAAGAGCCTATAGGCCAAAATTCAAAAACACAGTAAGAAATCTAATGCTAAGAAAACAACCAAAACTTCAGTAACTGAAACAATAGGTAAACAACAGATAAATTATTTCAGGTAAAATTAATTTTATCAAATAGTCTGACAAAGACTCGCAAATAAATTAGTTTTTCTCCATAAATAAGACTGTAAATTTATTGAGATTTTTCTACATCCATTAAGATGGTCGTACAGGTTTTTTCCCTTAATATGCCAATATGGTGATACATTGATAGATTTTCTGATATCTAATCATCCCTTCTATATTCATTTTCTTTTTTTTTTTCCTTTTTGTCTTTTTGACTGACCGGTAACGGGATCGCAACCCTCGGTGTCGTGCCCGCACCGCGCTCAGCCAGTGAGCAGGAACTGGTCTCCACATGGGATCCGAACCCTCGGCGGGAGCGCCACCGCGCTCCCAAGCGGCGTACTCTCCAGTGTGCCACCAGGCCGGCCCTCTATATTCATTTTCTATTGCTGCTATAACAAAATCACCACAAACTTAGTGGCTTACAACAATGCAAATGTACTATCTTATAGTTCTGGAGGGCAGAAGTCAGAAAGAGTCTTATGGGGCTATAATCAAGGTGTCAGTAAGCTGATTCCTTTTAAATGCTATAAAGGGAGAATCTGTTTCCTTGCTTTTTTTGGCATGTAGAGGTCCCTGCATCCTTTGGCTCATGTCACTCCAACCTCTTGCCTCTGTCTTTACATCTTCTACTACTACTCTGATCACCTGCCTGGTGACTCTATCAGGTAGCCAGATAATCCAAAATAATCTCCCCATTTCAATATCCTTAACTCAAATCACATCCGCAAAGTCTCTATGCCATAAAGGTAATATTCACAAGTTCCAAAGGTTAGAAACATGACACCTTTGGCAAGCCTTTGTTCAGCTACCACAACTTCATTCCTTCCATAAATCCTATTTGGATCAAGTAGAGAAGACTCATTTGTAAAAGAGTTTAAGAAAAGACTTTGCTAAAGAAGTAATAATTAAGTGAAGAGATATGACTAGATTCCGAAATCATTTATGAAAGGACTTGCTTATGAATCAGAAATGAGGAATGAAAGAGTAGTGATAAGATAAATTCCTACATTTTTTGCTTCTACAATAAGATTAAGATATGAGGAACCCAGGAAGATCAAAGCTCAGTGTGGGTCATGTTGGGTTTGAGGTAGTTTTAAAACACCCAAGTAAAAATATCAGAGAGAGAAACATTTAGGAGTCTAGAGTTTATTAAAACTACAGAAATAGAAGTGGAAGAGAATGAGATCTTTCAGGGACAAGGTATAGAATGAGCAAAAAAGAGTGAGCCTACCAATGAAACTTTCAATTATTCCCGCACAGGAGACACAGAAGAGAACCACAAAAGTAGAAAGAAAACCAGGATATTAATATATCACCAAAGCCAGGGGATGAGAGTGTTTGAGGAAGGTTAATTAACAGTGTCAAATACTGCTGAGAAGTCAAACAGAAGAGGACTGAAAAACGTCCACTGGATTTAACATGAGAAAGTTACTGGTAACCTTAGCAAGAGCTCTTCTAGCGGAGTGTTGAGGACAGAAACAGATTCAGTTGGTTCAGGGCCTTTGCACATGCTGTTCTGTCTGCCTAGCTGACTGAGTGGCAGGTGGTTGACTCCCTCTCATCTGTCCATCTCAGCTTACATTTTACCCCCCACAGAGAATTTCCCTGACCACCCTATTAACAAAGAGTCCCCTGTGATTCTCTTTCAACAACTTGTTTCCCTCATTATACCACAATTTACAATTACTTATTTATGTGTTTTCTTATTCTATATCTGTCTCTACCACTGAACTGAAAGTGCCATCGCAGCAAAAATCATACTGCTCCTGGCCGTTCTTCTAATTCCAGCATCTACACAGCACTTGGCCCACAACAGACACTAACAAAAATCTAGCCTTCAAAGTAATAAACTTCACTTTCTTTGGGGAAGGAAGGAGACTTTTCCTTATACTTAGTATGGGAAGCAATATGCTACAATGGAGAGAGTACAATTTAAGAGTCTCACATAATTCAAATCTTATCTCCACTACTAACTAGCCGAATGATCTTCGGCAACCCATTTTATGTCCTGAAGCCCCAATTTTCTCAATATAATGGTGACAATAATAGTCACCTTCCATAATTATGTGCTTTTCTAGTACACCACAGATACTCAATAAGTGGTAGGTATTATTTAGAATGATCATGTCCTTTCCCTCCACCAAGAAGTCTAAAGGTGTGAGGTCGTGATAGATATGAGTTAAGTCATGACCTTGTAAACACTGAAATATGAGAATAAAGATAAACTGTATTTTCAAATCTTTTATTAAATGTATGTTTTTTTAGTAAGATAAAACTTCCAATCCTTCTTAAATAGATGCTTAGAGAAAAATAAATCCATCATTAGGTACTTTTTCATACCACCAAGCACTAAATTACAGAAGTAAGTTCCCTTTAAAACTGTTATTTAAATTCACCGGAAATTTTAAAATAAACAAAATCTACTCCCACTGTTTCACTGTTTTGCTCTTAAATTAGAATTTTAGTAGAAGTAAGAGGACAAAGTTCTTATTACTAACAAAAAATTCAGAAGGTCTTGCAACATCCCCTTCCATTTTACAAGGAAAAAATTTTCACATATCACTTTCCATAGATTAAAAGAACGTGGAATGTTTTTATCAAAGTTAAATAGCAAGGTACACAAACAAACAATGAATAAAATAACTCAAACATGATGACACTCATACAAATCCTTTTTTTCCTGTCCAAATGTAATTTTTGGCTCACTGCTAAATAAAGTCATAGTCCTTCTTGACTGGAATGATTGGTTTACCTTTAACTCCACGGGGCTTAAACTATCAGTCTTTTAAGAAGCTTTGCTGGCTTTTGACAATTGAACCTGCTGAGCTCACAGCACCCAAGGGAGGGTCTTGGTTGCAAGTTTTACTTCTGATGCCGCTGACCACTAATACTGACTCCATAGATAATGGATTTCAATAACAACCACCCACAGATTCACACTTTGAGTATTACCCATAATATTGCTTTAATTAAGTTGATGCATGAAGGTCACGGTTTGGTAAAAAGTTTCATTAAATTTGGCAGTGCTTACAATAATAATAGTAGAAAACTGTGTGTTCATCTTTACAGTAACTCTATAAATTTGCCTACAGCTATAATCCAGTTTGTTCATGGATTTATGCTGCATTTCAATTTATTTTCTAAAAGGAATTCAATTTATTAGTTCCATTTCCCCAAAATATGTACATTTCTAGCATTTCTAACGAATAGTTTCATGACAGAAGGCACTAACCATGCTGGGCACAGAATGGGTCTACCTGACACAAAGAGACCACCCATCACAGCAAAAGAGATATCCACCCCACTCCCAGCCCAATTTTAGAGCATTTTGATGGTGGAAAAGATTAATGCTTTGATTTGTCCATAGCTTCATGTGTTAAATATTAATTTCTCTCTGAAATACTAGAATTATTTTTCCATCTTGAAAAATAAAGACATACAAATTTTATTTCTGAACCAAAATCTTGTATGCAATAGAAAATAAGCCAAAGAATATTTACAACAAATATATGAAAGGGCAAAGCAAATTTTTAAATGAATCTGAAATTAGAGGTTTACTCTAAAGTGTTTTAAAAAGTGAAATACTATACTTTAAAACGCAAATCACATGGTCAGCACAGTTGATAATTTTCTATTTTTATATGTAGAAGGTAATTTGAGGTTATTTTATTGAAAAGCAAAAAATGATGACTGCATTCAGCTCATATACATATAGAATTCAGCAACAACTGTATTTTTTAAATACACAGTCTGACAGGCACTACAGTGGATAATAATGAATCAGCATGGGAGCCATTTAATATATTTCTTGATTAACTCATTGCCTGTCCAGTTCGCACACGCACATGCTTACATGTCATAATCGTCATAATTCCCATCATCCCCACCACTAACACTCCAGCGTCTTGATTAGTGCACAACTCCCAGACGAGCCATTGCTAATGCTAAATAATTCTCTTCAGCCTCCTGCTACTATTCCGCAGGATCTCCAATTAAATATAATGTCCCTGATGAGCCATATTAATGTGAACAGATTCCTACCAGGAATCCTATCCTATTCCATTTTACCCAAAATCACAAAGAAAGTAATTTAGCCAAGCCAAAGATAATCAAAACACTTAAAATTGATATAGTGTAATGTTTCTGCAAGATAATTTTTTTCAAAAACAATAAAAGCAAAAAAGAAAAGAAGAAAAATGTCAAAACATTCTAAATGCTTTCATCTCCTGATTAGTTAGTTCTTCACTGAAAAGTCTAGTGTTTTAAATTTGCATAGGTGAATGCATTGTATTCTTAATCTAGAAAGGTTACTGAAGGGCTACATTTTACAAGAAAAGTGAACAATAGCAAGTTTTAAAGCAAATATGCCATTTAAAAATCCTTTGATTACCTAATCACCAGAACTCCAAGATCCAAAATCACATAAATGAAACCAATTCTTTCCTTCCCATTAAATGGAGATTTACAGTCACTATCCAGAGGCTTTGCCATTGACTTTATGTTTGTTGATAAGGAAACTTCATGTTGAAATGCGACAAATATAAGTATTTTTGCAAGAATAAATTAAGAATCTTACAGATTTTCTACTGCAATCTAAATGCCTGGAAATGTTTCTAACCTAATTAAGACCAACTGGGAAACATAGACCAGGACGACCATCATCTCAAAATATCCTTTACTAATAAAGGCAAGTTAAGAAAATGTTACTTAAATATACTACCTCAACTACAAACACACACACACATACAGTAAAAAGCCACCTGCTATTTTTCAGTTAACACCTCAAAAAAAGTTTTACGAGCCTGACCTTAGTCATTTATTCCTATTTGAAGATCAGTGATAGCATCAGCTGCAAACAAATCCATTAACAGATTTTGTGAAATAAAAAAAATTTTTTTTTAATTAGGAACTTTAACTCCTTTCCAAATAGAAAATGGCTGAAAAATATCCCAAAATCATGTAAAAGAGAAAAAAAGAAATGTTTGAGGTTTCTTACATTTAAATTGCTTTAATCTCTGTACATCTAGGGTAAAATTGAAGATAACACTAACGAAGACATAAATAGATAAATATATATATAAACACAAAAAGATATAAAATAAAGATATTCCAATGACCCCATAAAATTTTGATAAGTTTTCCCCTAAGGTCTTTTATACCTTAGCCTACATTAATGTATTCCATCTCCATTTACCTGATCATTACCCTCCAGTTTGTTCAGCTGGAACCAACATACACTAATTACTTAGACATCACAAAGTCCTATTTGTCCTTGTTCCCTCCCGAGACAGCAGGGAAATATTATCAAGGGTAGGCATGAGAAGTGATGATCACCCTCACCTTACTGTCAATCATCCCAGAGTGTTCACAGCAAACCCCACTCAATCTCATTACAGAATCCCAAGGCTGAGACTACAATACGCACCAGGATTCATACTTTAAACAGCAGGTTGCCTGGGTAAGATGTGAGTCACAATGAATACTTCCCCAATCTCAGATTCTTGTTTCAACATGGTAAATATCAGATATTTCTCATTTAAATCCAACATGATCGTACACAGACAAAGCAACGAAATATCAATACGTTCAATTTAGGAGTGTAAATAGAAAATATAGTCAAAGGTTCAAATACAGAATCATTTTCTTCGTTTGAAATAAAGATTCGTGGGGCCGGCCCGGTGGCGCACTGCTACAGTGCGCCGCTTGAGAGAGCGGTGGCGCTGCCGCCGAGGGTTCGGATCCCACATACAGACCGGTTCCCGCTCACTGGCTGAGTGGGGTGCGGGAGCAACACCGAGGGCTGCGATCCCGTTGCCGGTCCCGGTCCGGTACAGGCGCGACACTGAGGGTTGCGATCCGTTGCCGGACACGAAAAAAGACAAAAAAAAGGAAAAAAAAAAAAAAAAAAAAAGAAATCAAGACTCGCAACTCTTCTCATTTAACCTGAAATATCATTTTTTTAAAAAAGCAAAACCCTAACTTTAGCAGTTTGATTTTGTGGAGAAGCATACTAGTCTTTTTACTTAAAACATAAATGAATGAATACCTGAATGAATGAATGTTTTCTAATGTGCATTTTGAGCACACATACAACAATCTCAAAATTCTCAAATTTGTTGTTTCCACTATTCACCATACTAATGAAGTGGGATCCACCTACACATTTAGAAACTCCTAGCCACTAAAAAAAAACATTTCTCATCTCTTCTATGTCTTACCTTCTCTGGGACTTAATAAAATCACAGTAAATTAGAGGCAGGCAACCCTGGAATGAACTTTCCTGCCTTCTAAGTCAACATAATACAAGAATATTTCAAAAAGCTCACGGAATGGGCCGAGCCCATGGCGCACTCGGGAGAGTGCGGCACTGGGAGCGCAGCAGCGCTCCCACCGCGGGTTCAGATCCTATATAGGGATGACCAGTGTGCTCACAGCACTCACCGGCTGAGTGCGGTGCAGCCGGTCTCAAAAAGGACAAAAAAAAAAGCTCATGGAAAGATTTGTATCATCTTTTAAATCTTTTTTTCCACGAACTTTGGAAGGAACTTGTGAAGGTTAATTCTAGGTGTCAACTTGATTAGATTAAGGACACATCTTTTCAGGTGTGTCCATGAGGGTGTTTCCAGGAGAGACTGGCATGAGAGCCTAAGGGGACGGGGTGGGAAAGATCAGCCCTCAGTATGGAAAGGAACCATCCAATCTGCTAAAGCGAATTGCTCTCTCTATCCACTGGAACTAGAATACGCTCTTCTCTCCCGTCCATTGACATCAGAGCTTAAGACTCTTCGGCTTTTGGGTTCCAGTATTTACACCAAGTACACTATCAGCTTCTCTGGTTTTGAGGCCTTCAGACTTGGGCTGAGCCATGCTACCAGCATCCAGTTTGCATATGGCCTACTATGGGACTTCTCTTCACAATCGTGTGGGCTAATTAACCCTAATACATCCCCTCTCGTGAATTTATAACATATCCTATTGATTCTGTCTCTCTGGAGAACCATGATTAAAACATAACTTCATATTAAGAAGGTCCTCTATAAAGTCAAGTATACTCCCACATCAGCCCTCTGAATAAAATCTAATGAACTTATTCCATAGACCTATCTCCTTGTGCTTCAACATTTTTGGGGTGCTCCTAATTATTTCCAATTTATAATGTAAATAATGTATTTCAATATGCTAGGGTTCTCCCTCTGTCAATTTTCTCCAGAATTTTCTGGGTCACTCTTGCATACTTTACTCTTTTGCCAATTTCTCTCCAAAAATTACATTGTTATATTTATTAGGATTTAGTAGAAAAATATATAGATTAATTTAGGAATAACTAGCATTTAAAATATTCAGTTTCCCTATTCAAAATAGGAAGTCCTCAGCCATGCCCCCCTGACACACAAAACCAGCCCAGTGACAACCACCAAGCCACCACAGGAAGTGCCCCGGGATCTCCCGAGCCAGAGGGGTGGGGGACCAAGGGTCTAGGCCATGCCCCCCCCCACACCCACAACCAGCCCAGTGACAACCACTGAGCTACCACAGGAAGTGCCGTAGGCTCTCTCAAGCCAGGGCGGTGGGGGCCTAAGGGCCTTGGCCATGTCCCCCTGACATCCGCAACCAGCCTAGCAACAACCACCAATCCACATCAAGCAGCACTCCAGGCTCCCAAGCTGGGGCAGTGGGGGGGGCGAGGGCTTCAGCCACATCCCCCTGACATCTGCACCCAGCCCAGCAATGACCAAGATACTGCTGGAAGTCCCCTATTTCTTCTCCCACCCTATTTCCTTCTTTATCATATAGTGTTTTATCATTTCCATTGCTTCCACAAATTTGTATTTTTTTAAAGTTGTATTTTCTACCTTGTTAATAAATATACATGAAAGCTATAGATTTCTTTATATTTATTTTTTAACCAACCACCACAGGGTTTTTCTTACTGTTTCTAAAGAGTTATTCAGTTCACTGTATAACTACAAACTTAACACAATCTTATTACTTTTGCCTTTCATGTCCACCATTTTATAGCTCCTGATTAACAGCATTACCTAGCACTTCTACAATGCTGTTAAATAATAGTAGTGACAGAGACCTCATGAATGGGATTAGAGACTTCATGAATAGTAGTTACAGAGATCTCATGAATGGGTCCCTTATAAAAGAGACCCCAGAGAGGTCCCTCGGCCTTCCATCATGTGAGGACCAGGTATGGGACCCTCACCATAGACCAGATAGGCCAGTGACTTGACCTTGACTTCCCAGCCTCCAAAACTTTGAGAAATATATTTCCACTGTTTGTAAGCCACCCAGTCTACAGTATTCAGTTATAGCAGCTTGAACAGACTAAGGGAGTGACCAAGAAAAGAAAGAGAAGACTCAAATGTCTAAAATCAGGAATAAGAGAGGAGACATTACTATCAACCTTATATAAAAAAAAAAAAAGATAACAAGGAAATACTGTAAACAACTGTATATCAATAAACTAGATAACTTAGATGAAATGAACAAATTTCTAGAAAGACACTAACTACAGACACTGACTAAAGAAACAAAAAATCTGAATAAAACTGTAATAGGTAAAGAGATAGAATTAGTCATCAAAAAACTACCCACAGAAAAGCCCAGACCCAAATGGCTTCACTGGTGAATTCTCCCAAATATTTAAAGAAGAATTAATACCAATTCTTCACAAACTCAACAAAAAAAATAGAAGATAAAAGAAAACTTTCCAGCTTATGAGGCCAGAATCACTCTGATACCAAAACCAAAGATATCACAAGAAAAGAATACTTCAGACCAATATATGGACTCAAAAATTCTCAACAAAACACTAGCAAACTGAATCCAGCAACATATACAAAAGATTATACAACATGACCAAGTGGAATGTATCCAAGGAATGCAAGGTTGGTTTAATATTCAAAAATCAATCAATGTAATATATCATATCAATAGAATAAAGGACAAAAACCACATGATCATATCCATAGATACAGAAAAAACATTTGAAAAAATCCAATACCCATTCATGATAAAACCCCTCAACAAACTAGGAAGAGCAGGGAACTTCCTCCACCTGATAATGAGAATCTATAAAAATCCCAGAGCCTAAATCAAACTTAATGGTGAATTCTGAATGCTTTCCCCCTAAAACGAGGAACAAGACAGGATGTATGCTCTAGCCTCTTCTGTTCAACATTGTTCTGGAAGTTAAAGGCAGGGAAATTAGACAACAATATGAAATAAAAAGCATCCAGATGGAAGGAATTAAAACTATTTCCATTCACACATGATGTAATCTTATATAGAGAATCCTAAGGAGCCCACTAAAAAACCTATTAGAACTAATAAACAAGTTCAGCAAGTTTGCAGGATACAAAATCAGTTGTATTTCTATATATGTACAATTTACAATAAAAAAAATTGAAATTAAGAAAATAACCACTTACAATAGCATCAAAAAGAGTAATAAAATACTCAGGAATAAATATAACAAAGTAAGTGTAAAACTTATACTCTGAAAACTACAACACATTGTTGAAAGAAATTAAAGTGACTTAAATAAATGGGAGGACATCACATGTTCATGGATAGGAAGACTTAAAAATATTGATAGCTATAGTCCCAAATTAACCCACAGACACAACTCAATACCAATCAAAATCCCAGCTGGATATAGTCTTGCACTAGGACTATGTTCCCTTCATAAACCACTCTCCACAAATCTTTCCAAAGAATAATAAGTGTGCTTTCCAAGGGCCTGGAAAATGAAACATAAAAGACAATTCATGATTTCATAAAAGGCTTAACTCCCATTTTGATTTCTCCTGCCATGGTTGCTTCATTGGAGTACTTTATACTACTGCTTGCTTCTGGCCTCATCCCCTGGATGCGGTAGCACTAATCTCATCAATATAAATGAATTGTTTTCCTAGAGAAAGCCTCTTAACACTGCTCTATATCACTCTTTACTCCTCAAAGAAAGCAAGAGGACTTCCTTAACAGAGAATAGAGGTATCATACTATTTTAAAACAATCCAACAATAAGCCAAGTAGATAACCAACAAATCCTCCCTAGAAACACCTAAAATCCTATAACAAACATCCTCCAAATGAATAGCTTGGTTTGCAAGAAACTACAAGCAATTCCAGGGATCTTAAACAAAGAAGAAGCTAAAAACCAGACTGCATCCACAAGAGCCAGTACCACAGCCAATCTTGGAGAGTGAAGGTAGGAAACTCAATAATCTAGAGAACTGATTTTTAACTCTCAGAGAAAGGAAACAGACCCCTTGTGAGTTGAAGATTCGAAGGAAAATCTCCTATGTAAGGCCAGTGTGCTTGAAGATTACATTCTCAGTGAAAGGGATAAGGTGGTGAGGGTGGGAATCAACCTACTAAACAGGGGGAAGACAAATACTTTATCAGCATCTTTGTGGTTCAAAGTAAAGGAAAAAGTGATCCCTGAAAATTAGAAACCATAGGCCTATTTAACAAGAGTGTGTGTGTATGTGTGTGTGTGCGCGCGCGCGTAATTTCATTTTATTCTTCCTACGATACTCATAACTCAGCAAACTTCACACCAAGAAATTAATACAAAAATTAGTCCCAGATCAGTGATACCCTGGAAGACCTAGAAAAAAACAAGTATAATACCCACCCTACCAGGCCACATTCACAACCCAAACCATCTTGGAATTCAACAATAAAGATACCAACTTGGATGGGAGACCACCTAGTAACACCAGGTGCTATAGACTAAAAGAAAAAAATAATGACAAATATTAGGTCACAGCCAAAATCTAAACATGTGAGGAAACAATACATTTGTAAGGAAGAGTCAGGGATAGAAATAGATACCTAGGAACTCAAAATAACATAACAACATGATAGAGCCTTTAAGATAAGTATGCTAAAAATGAGTAAGAGATGAAAAAAGGATTCAAATACATTAAAAAAATTTTTACCAAAAAACAGGCAGATTCGAAAACGAGCGAAAGACCAAAATATTTCTCAACAGACAGCAAAAATGACAAATGCAACCAAATTAATCACTGAGTCACACAATTTTCATTATTGGTGCAAAAATATTAGATAAGAGGTAGTTGAGGAACAAAATATTTACATGGATGCAACAATTCACCCCACAAATTAATACAAAAAAGAAAAAAATGCACCATGATAGTGGAAAGACCTGGCAAAACCAAACGATCAAACTTAGCATAACCAATACAACAATCTAACATTACGAACCTCTTGATACGATACAGTAAGAAATAACATCACTCATAAAGTATTCTTCCCAAAATATTTATCCTGAATCTGTTCATAAGGAAATAATCAGAGAAATCTAGAATACCTATAAGCCAACTAACCTGGATTCCTCAAAATATCAGCATGATGAAAATCAAAAGAAAAGAGGGAAGGTAGAAGCACTATTTTAGGTTAAGAAACTAAAGAGGTGTAATAACAAAATGTAACTCATGAATCTTGATGGGACTGTGGATCAAAGAAAAATATTGTAAAAGACATTCGGAAACAACTGGGGAAATTCAAATATGGTATGCATATTAGATAATATTATAGAATTGGTAATTTTGTTAAGTTTGATAAGGTATTACAGATATGTAGGAAAACACTCTTATTTCTGGGGGATGAATGCTGAAGTATTTAGGTGTAAAATGCCACAATGTCCAAAACTTACTTTCAAATTCTTTATCCAAAAAAAAAAAAAAAAAAAGATACACAATATACTCATATGTACACAAAGAAATAAAGCAAGCATGCCAAAATGTTAATAATTGGTGAATACAGATGAAGGGTATACTGGTATTTATTGTACTACTCTTCTAATTTTTTCATCATGTTTGAACAAACATTTCAGAAAATAATATAAACAAATGGCCAATGACATGAAAAGGTACTCAACAACAGTATTCATCAGGGAAGTCTAAATTAAAAGCACAGTGAGATAAACACAGTGAGGCCACTAGAATGGCAAAAATTAAAAGGACTAATAACATCAAAGACACTCTCATACATGGCTGATGAGAATATAATATGGTACAACCAAGTCAGAGAACTGTCTGTCAGTTTCTTATAAAGTCAAACATGCATTTATTTATTGCAGGGGTCAGCAAAATACTGCCTACCTACAGGCCAAATCCGATCCAATGACTATTTTTACACAGCCATCAAGCTTAGAATAGTTTTTTCATTTTAAAGGGCTATAAAAAAATTAAACAAAATAAAGAGTATGCAATAGAGACCACAGTAACCTGTAAAGTCTACACTACATTTACTATCCAGACAGAAATATATCTATTATCCGAACAGAAAAGGGTTGTCAACCCCTCAACCACAGTATGACCCAGCAATTCCACTCCTAGGTATTTACCCAATAGAAATGAAAGTATATGTTCACAAAGACTTGTATAAGTACACAAAGACTTGTATAAGTATGTTTACAGAAGCCTGTTCATAGCAGCTAAAAATCGGGAAGGGGTGTAATCTGACAAGCTCATTCTAAAACTCACATTGAAGAGCAAAGAGCCGAGAATACTGAAGATATTTTAAAGAACATGTTGGGGAGAGGGAACCAACAGAAAACTGCATAATCATCTTTAAAAGCCAACTTTTTTCCATTAAACACCAATTATTTGTTAGTTGGCTTTCCTTCTCTGTGTGACATTATTTAATAGTATAATAACTGTTCATCTTTTTCCCTGCTTAACTATTTCAAAATTAGTTGTTTTGGACATAAAATTAAGAGCCTTTAGAATCAACTATTGGAGTATTTTCCTACCGCAATAATACTTACATTTCAACTTATGGAATTAACACACAAAGCATGTAAGGTTTTTTACTCCAAGTTACTTTTTAGAAGCTCACCTCTTGAAAACAAACATTCAAACACTAACACTATCGCTGAATAACATGGCTTGTTCTTATTACTGATATTGTAAAGTTGATTAGATATGATGTTAACCTCTGTGATCATGTGTTGAGGAAACAAAAAATGCTGTTAGAGGAATTCACCTTTTCAGCCTTCCTGCAACTAAAGCAGAAACCAAATAACAGATTTAGTTCTACGTTGAGGATTAAATTAAACTTTTAACATTCCAATCATCATTATCACTCTGCTCTACTTAGAGTATCTTTCTAGAAACTGACTTACAGTAGGTCATATTAAGAGAAAGTTTTGACTGAGCATGGAATATTTCCAATGTGGGGCCTGGCAAATCTTATTCTAAATTATGTATTATAATCTCTGGTATACTGACTACTACTTTCAGCCAGAAGTAGCTAAAAGTCTTCAAAATGTAAAACTACCACATCAGCTTTGGGAAAGGTATAAATGGGAAAGACACAAAACTTACAGCAACTCTTTAGAAACCAGTTTTTGCAAAGTCTGGAAAGTGACTGTCTACCTCTTGATCAGAATACAAAGCAAGAAATGGAAAAGTGGGAAAAGTCAGCCATGCCATTTGAGGTAACAACTTAAGAAACAGATTACGGGCATACCTCACTTTTTTGAGCTTCGCTTTATTTGGCTTCCCACATAATGCATTTTTTACAAGTTGAAGGTTTGTGGCAACTCTGCATCCAGCAAGTCTATTGGTGCCATTTTTCCAACAGCTCTGTGTCACATTTTGGTAATTCACACACTATTTCATACTTTTTCATTAACATCATATCTGTTATGGCGACCTGTGATCTTTGATGCTACTATTGTAACTGTTTGGGGGCACTGCAGACTATGCCCATATAAGATGGTGAACTTAATCGATAAATGTTGTATGTATTCTGACTCCTCCACTGACCAACTGTTCCCCCATCTTTCTCCCTCTCCTGGGACCTCCCTATTCCCTGCAACACAGCAATACTGAAATTAGGCCAATTAAAAACCTATAATGGCCTCTAAGCATTCCAATGAAAAGAAGAGTCCCATGTCTCTCATTTTAAATCAAAACCTAGGAAAAATTAGGCTTAGTGAGGAAGGCATGTTGAAAGCCAAGACAGGCCAGAAGCCAGGCCTCTTGTGCCAAACAGTCAGCCAAGTTGTGAATGCAAAGGAAAAGTTATTGAAGGAAATTAAAAGTGCCACTCCAGTAAACACACAAATGATAAGAAAGCAAAACAACCTTATTGTTGATATGGAGAAAGTTTTAGTGGTCTGGAGAGAAGATCAAACCAGCCACAACATTCCCTTAAGCCAAAACCTAATCCAGAGCAAGGCCCTAACTCTCTTTAATTCTATGAAGAGAGAAACAGGTGGGGAAGCTGCAAAAGAAAAGTCTGAAGCTAGCAGAGATTGGTTTATGAAGTTTAAGGAAAGAAGCCATCTCCATAACATCAAAGTGCAAGGTGAAGCAACAAGTGCTGATGTTGAAGCTGCAGCAAGTTTCCCAGAAGACCTAGCTAAGATCATTGATGAAGGTGGCCACACTAAACAACAGATTTTCAATGCAGATGAAATAACCTAATGTTGGAAGACGATGCCATCCAAGACTTCCACACCTAGAAACAAGAAGTCAATGGCTGGCTTCAAAGCTTCAAAGGACAGGCTGACTCTCTTGTTAGGGGCTAATGAAGCTGGTAACTTTAGGTTGAAGCCAATGCTCATTGACCATTCCAAAAATCCTAGGGGATTTATGCTAAATCTACTCTGCTTGTACTCTGTAAAGGGAAGAGCAAAGCCTGAATGACTCACATCTGTTTACAGCATGGTTTCCTGAATATTTTAAGCCCACTGTTGAGATCTACTGCTCAGAGAAAAAGATTCTTTCAAAATATTACTGTTCATTGGCAATGCACCTGGTCACCCAAGAGCTCTGATGGCAGACGTACAAGGAGATTAATGCTTTTGTGCCTGCTAACACAACATTCATTCTGAAGCCCAGGATCAAAGAGTAATTTCAACTTGCAATTGTTATTAGTTAAGAAATACATTTCGTAAGACTATTGCTGCCATAGATATGATCTGTCTGACAGATCTGGGCAGAGTCAGCTGAAAACCTCCTGGAAAGGATTCACCATTGTAGACGCCACTGACAATATTCGTGATTCATGAGAAAAGGTAAAAATATCAACATTAACAGGAGTTTGGAAGATATTGATTCCAACCCTCATGGATGAGTTTGAGTGGTTCAAGACTTCGGTGAAGGAAATAATTGCACATGTGGTGGAAATACCAAGAGAATTAAAACTAGAAATGGAGCCTGGAGATGTGACTGAATTGCTGCAATTTCATGGCAAAATTTTAATGGATGAGGAGCTGCTTCTTATGGATGAGCAAAGAAAATGGTTTCTTGAGATGCAATCCACTCCAGGTGAAGATACTCCATCGATGGAAGGCATGTCGAAAGCCACGACAGGCCCAAAGCTAGGCCTCTTGTGACAAACAGTTAGCCAAGTTGTGAATACAAAGGAAAAATTCTTGAAGGAAATTAAAAGTGCTGCTCCAGTGAACACAGAAATAAGAAGGTGAAACAGCCTTATTTACATTGTTGAACATTGCTGAAGTAACAACAAAGAATTTGGAATTTGACATAAATTTAGTAGATAAAGCAGTGGCAGGGTTTGGGAGGACTGACTCCAGTTTTGAAAGATGTTCTACTGTGAGTAAAATGCTATCAAACACCATTGCGTGCTACAGAGAAATTTTTCATGAAAGGAAGAGTCAATTTTTTAAAAATTATAAAAAATAAATAAATATTTTTTTAAAAAAAAGAAAGAAAAGAAAGGAAGAGTCAACTGGTGTAGCAAATTTCATTGTCTTATTTTAAGAAATTGCCACAGTCACCCTAACTTTTAGCAGCCACCACCCTGATCAGTCAGCAGCCACCAACATCAAGGCAATTCCCTCCACCAGCAAGAAGATTACAACTCACTGAAGAGTCAGATGACCATTAGCACTTTTTACCAATAAAGTATTTTTTAATTAAGGTTCATTCATTGTTTTTCTAGGCATAATGCTATTAACAGATTACAGTATAGTGTAAACATAACTTTTTTTTTTTTTTTTTTTTTAAAGATGACCGGTAAGGGGATCTCAACCCTTGACTTGGTGTTGTCAGCACCACGCCCAGCCAGTGAGCGAACCGGCCATCCCCATGTGGGATCCGAACCCGGGGCCTTGGTGTTATCAGCACCGCACTCTACCGAGTGAGCCACGGGCCAGCCCTAAACATAGCTTTTATATGCACTGGGAAACCAAAAAATTCACGTGACTTGCGTTATCATGATATTCGCTTTATTCAGGTGGTCAGGAACTGAACCCTCAATATTTCCAGTATATGCCTGTATTCTATGATACCAACACTGAAATATAAATATATAAGGAAAAAATCAAACAAAATATAAATAATTTTGGACTATCCATGCCAACAGTCACCTCCATAAAAATGCAGCATAGAGAATTAACTCTATGTTGATATGGAAAAATAATAAGTGAAAGGTTACTGTTAGACTTGAAATAAAAACAGTGATTGTCCACAATTCAAACATTTTTTTCTCTCAATTTATCCATGGATAAAAACTCCTCATGAGCTAATACACTGACAATAAACACAAGATGAGAAGTGTGAATTTTAAATGTGTTATTAGCTTGATGGTGACTTTAACAAACTTTTTTCTAGAGGAGTTTGCTGTTGATAAATGTCTTAGTTTACCAATCAAGAAATAGATTAATGAAAGTAACAGTTCTCATCATTTCATGAATATCTTGTAAGAAATATAAGTTACTATTAAAACTATCACAGTTAAAACAAATTTTAAAGCCACAACTAAATGTTTTAAAAAGTATGAACGCAAAACAAGTTTAATTGCTTAATTTAACTGCTTTTCACTAAAAGATGAATATTTTAAATGCACCTGTCAAATAAACTAGGTAAGATAGTTTACAATTTTGTTCTTGAAAAAAGGAATAGAGTCATAATAAGACAAAATGAACAACATACTTGTAGTTAAAACAAAATTTAAAAATCACAAAACTTGCAAAGTTTCTGTATTAAATTACTACACTATAAAAGCTAATCAAAGGGTCCTATTATCAAAAATAGTATGAAAGAATGAAAAACAGTAACTTAAAATACAACTATTTATATTTCATTCCATAAAATTCCAATAATTTACATTCTTTTCCCATGGGATTTTTTCTACTCATACATAGTTCATTACTGCTAAAAAAGCCTGCTGTGTTAAAATGTCAAATAAAATAACATATCATTTACTGCTTTATGCTATACCTTCTGTTGCTCATGTCCAATTAGCATTAGCCTATCTCTCATTTATCAAACTTTCAGCTGAACACTTCAAAGCATTTAGGAAAGAAAGGTTAAACAATTATAGCATTCCCTTACTGATACTGGAGTTATGATGTGGGGAAAAGTAATCTCATAAGGGAGCACTGTGTAAACAGTTCGTTAATCTTTGAATGTAAGTTTCTCATGTTTTGCTTAAATCTACTAGGTGACCAACAATTAGCCTGGCAATTTTTTAGCCTATTCTAGGTTTTTAAAGCCTTGAAAAAAAAAAATAGTTAAAACATATAGAAGACTTATGATACTTCCATTTTGCTTAATACAACAGTGCACAATTAAATAAATGGTTTTAAAAATTGAATATACCCCTTGCAGGCCAAGAGGGGAAAAAACTATATCTTTCACTTTTTTTTCTGCTTGACCCGAAATTAAGTCCTGATTTAAACAAGGCAAAAATATACTTACAGAACTAGCATCAACATCACTGTGGATGGCAACGGTCTTAATGCCCATCCTCTTGCAAGTTTTAATAACCTATTTTAAAATACATTAATGTTATCAATTAATAGTGATTCATATTTTAAAAGATTTAATAATAATAAATTTGATAGAGTAAAATGGAAAATGAAATTAAAATTCTACTCACCCTACATGCAATTTCTCCTCTATTAGCAACAAGAATTTTGTCAAATGTCTGAAGAGAGAAAAAAACACATTAAAATTTGTTACTCTTGCTTTGGGACAGAAAACAATAATTTTTTCCACAATTAACAATGGATATGACCCTAATAAATGTTACTTCCTAGAGTAATGTTAAATACTATAAATAATATGTTAATTTACAACCAGGGAACTACTAAACTCATCTGATAGGACCTGGCCTTGTAATTACTTTGATAAAGCATCAAGTGACTATGTTAATTTATTCACAAGTGAACTAAGTGGGTATTTATAAGTTATCTTGCCAAAAAAAAAAAAAGACTTTGAATGATATTTCAGAACACTAAATAACTTTAGACAAAATTGCTTAACAATTTATTTTCTAAATTCTGGGAAATTCTAAGTGTCATGAGTTGTTTATCAAACAAAAGTCTAATATAAGTATAACTTATATTCCATCTCTGTTGGTATGAGGCAAATTTTCAATAACTCAGAACAGATACCAATTGTGCTCATATCCAAAAATTCCCATACCAAATAGATAATGCCATTTGAATATAATGTTAAGTTTGAATAACCATCAAATTCTGAAGCAACCTCAGCCAAATAATAGAGTAGTTCCATCCTGTGTGTATCAAGGGACCTAATTTCCAAGCCCAGCTTTGCCACTAATGACCCATTTGACTTTAAGCAAATCAACCTCTGTAGGTGCTGATTTCCACTTATATAAATTGATAGCACTCTAATGGAAAACTATTAGTAAGGTCTTCTTCCAACTCTAAAATTGTACAAGCTAATCCTTTTTTAGAAAACACACACAATTTAGGTAAGTTGGATGCAATGCATATTAGTACACGATTATTTCTGGGTTAGTAAATAAGTTAAATGAGACTGTAAAAAAAAGTTCTGGAAATATTACTAAAAGAAAAGTTACATATGAACTTTAGAAAAGTACTCTTGTATAACTCAAAGCAGTATTTTAACCTACAGAGAAAGTGCAGAATCTCAGAATTGGAAGAGGCTTTCAAAGTCTTGGTTTAACCTTTATATCACACATGGCTTATTCCATCAACCTGAGACAAGCCTCTATCTTAAAAACTGGTAAACTTCTTTTTTTTTTTTTTTTTTTTTTTTTTTCTTTTGTCTTTTTCCGTGTCCGGCAACGGATCGCAACCCTCAGTGTCGCCCCCGTACCGGACTGGGACCGGCAACGGGATCGCAACCCTCGGTGTTGCCCCCGCACCTCGCTCAGCCAGTGAGCGGGAACCGGTCTGTATGTGGGATCCGAACCCTCGGCGGGAGCACCACCACACTTCCCAAGCGGCGCACTAGCACAGTGCGCCACTGGGCCGGCCCCAAAACTGGTAAACTTCTAACTGAATAGAATCCTGAACTATTCAGAACCTTGATCACATGGGCCCTTAAAAATCTATTCTCACCTCAGGCCTGAGAATGTAAAATCTTCTACTTCTATTTCTTCCACAGACTTTTTGAAGTACCCTCATATATCCAAAAGGTCATGGTAAATCCCTATTAAACAGCAAGCATATCCTAAGAAAACAATGTTTATACTTCCCTGAACTACATTTTAAAATGTGAAGTTTTATTAAGTGTTAGACTACATCTGATAAAAGCACCACAAACATCATTGCTAGAAGTTACACATGAAGCAATTGTTATAGCAATATAACAAATTATGATATAACAAATTTTGATAACATTATAAGGATTAAGTGAGAATCCCATTCTAATTTCTGTTCCAGAGGCAGAGAGCCAAACTGCCCATGCTGGATGTTCAGGATGCTGTGTATAGAGAAGGGAGAGTATGAATAGCAAGTGTAAAGACAGTGACACTGAAAGAAGAGGGCAATACTAAAAAACAAGGAATTTTTAGTATGGCTAAAGCACACACTATGTATGGGGGAACCGCAGCAAATAAAGCTAGGGTGAAAAAGGACAGAACACGAAAGGACTTATATGCCACTTAAGGAACTGGTACTTTACCAGGCACCCTGAAGACATCCAGGAAAAAATAAGACAGCAATATAAATCAGGAACCTAAATCCCTGGTAACAGAGGGACTTTCAGGTACAAGATAAGATAAAGAGCTTTTGCAGCAACTATTCTTTTTTTTTTTTTTTTTTTTTCCTTTTGTCTTTTTTCGTGACCGGTAACGGGATCGCAACCCTCAGTGTCATGCTCGTACCGCGACCGGCAACGGTATTGCAACCCTCGGTGTCGCGCCCGCACCATGCTCAACCAGTGAGCAGACCGGTCTCTATATGAGATCCGAACCCTCGGCAGGAGCGCCGCCGCACTCTACCAAGTGCGCCACCAGGCCGGCCCTGCAGCAACTATTCTAACACTGTTCTAATGATGTCATCTGAGTAAAATGTTTCCTGAGGAATTTTTTGGGTTATTTTTCTTTTAATCCATTTTCTCTCTCTATCACTCCTTCCTTCTTTCCCTTCCCTATGTTTAGATCTCCATTGCTAGGGTCTAAAACCACAGCTGGCACTCACTCCATTCAGAGACCAAGAGGACTGAGCTGGCCCCTTATGCTAGGTACTTGTTGGAATGACAGCAGAACTCTGGACACTGAGTACTTACTTGCTCAACACTTCTGAGAAAGGGTACAGCACAATGGGTAAGCCCACCAGCTCTGGAGAAAGACAAGCTTGAGTTTTACACCCAGCTTACATTTACTATCTGTGGGTTTTTTGCCTCAGTTTCCAAATGTAAAAAAGTGAGTTGTTAAGGATAATATTAAGCAGCTGACATTTACGGCACATGCTTCTATACACCAGGCACTGTGACAAATCCTTTCTGTGCATTATTTCATTTATTCAGTAATAGTCATGTGGATAATATTTATCCTCATAATAGTCCCATGAAGTTAGTTCTGACACTATCCCCATTTTACAAATGAGAATACTAAGGCTTGGTGAGGCCAAATCACTTGACTAAGACACTTACATTACTAACTAGTGGTAAAGCCAGAGTTCAGACCCAAGTATTCATGTCAGAGCACACCATGATATGACATGATCAGAATATAATGGTGCAAGCTCTAAACACTGTATTATTAATGCCACCTAAGATCGTATTTGTTATGGAAGGCACACCACAGTGCTGTACTGGCTCAGACCAACTGAAGGCCTACTGAAACTTTCTGGTCTTTTTCTAAGCAAATTATCATGAAGTTAATTCTTACTGTCATGACCACATATGAGACAACAAGTTGACTTGTTAAAACCCGAGCTAAAAAATAATGTTTGCAAAAATGATTAAATTTCGCCTGGCTTAATTCTGACAATGTCAGCCACTGATAAATTGTGGAATAAAAAAGGGGTCACTAACAGGTTCAGATAAGAATCAATTTAATAAATATATGTTACAAAAGATCAAGTCTACTTGCACTTAGGATGGTAACAACAAACTAGCTCATATTTAATGAATAGCTACAAGGACAGCAGGAATCCCTGGAAGGAGAAAGGTCAAATTAAATGCAACCCTCAAGTAGAATGAGGCCACCAACTTCATCTGAACATGTACCTGTACTGCCCATGGGTGCCAAAAAACACCCATCACTGAGGTTGCCATACAGTTTCTCCACAATTACCTTAGGCAAGGGCACAGCAAAGGAGATGGCAAAGATAACAGGGAGAAGATATGGTTTCAGATATTTACAACAAAATACGTAACAGCTTAGTGGATCCCAAGGGGACAGTGGCTCTCTTTAAATGTCCTAAACCAAAATAGTTATGCCACATGTATTCATTTATTTTTAGTAATTATCAGTAGCCACCAATGTGGGAGGTGAGTTAGCTACAGCAAGTCCCAGACCAAACTCTCCAACACATATGAACATTTATTAACAGACATAAAAAGAACCTTAAAACTTGATCAATAAGCTCAAGAAGTCTCAACCTCCTGCACTCTGTAATGCTCAAACAGCCTGCAGGAAGTTTTCACCTGAGGCAAAGGCATTGATATTCTGATTTGGGTAACCATATTGTCAGACTCAAACCATCAAGAACCCACCAGACCAGGGGCTAAACACAGGAGTATTTCATTTATGGATCAAGCCTGGGTGTTGTCGTTACAGGTAAAGAATAAAAAGCTAATGACATTGTTATATATTATGTTACAAAGGCAGAGAATTTCTCTTAAGTAATGGCCAATATACATACCTTGAATACCACTAATTCCATCAATGACAGCCCATTTCTAACACCTATTATGCTAATGAGGAAGACTACCAGTGTTTATAGGGAGAAAGATGGCTGAACCACTTGTAGTATTCCTCCCTTCTGGAATGTGGCCTCTTGAATAAATGTTAGCTAACACTCCTAATGTTCCCAATTAAGATAGCTTATTACCTATAGATTGGAACTCAATACATGTCTGCACAAGCATATATACACATAAACCCCAAAGCATACTGCCTATGATGAAGTTTTAAAATTAAACTCATATCAAGGAGTTTATCATAGCTAATTCATTTATACCTGCACTGTCTGATATGGTAGCCACTAGCCACATGAGGCTACTGAACACTTCAAATGTGGCTAATCAAACTAAGATGGGCCAGAAGTGTAAAATATACACTGGATTTTAGAAGACCTGGTACAAAAAAAAAAAGTATCTTAACTGTCTCACTAATACTTTTTATATGGATTATATATTGAAATAACATTTTAGATATTGAGTTAAATAAAATATTATTAAAATTAACTTCACCTGTTCTTTTTACTTTTTTTAATGTGGCTATTAGAAAATCTAAATTACATTTGCCCTGCAATTGTGTCTTACATTATATTTCTATTGGACTGCATGGATGTAGACTATTTCTTCCCCCAAGCCTCTAGATTCAAAGGAATCTGGAAAGTAGTTTTGTTCACTTCAGCAGATGATTTAGAAGATAACTCAGCTATGTAATTCTCAAATAATCATTCATATCAGTTCCACTTTCATGACATTCACCTTGAACATTCTCTTCTTAACCAAAACTCTCCTCCAGCCCACTTTGATGTTTTCATCACCACTACCCCATGTTTTATTTCCAATCACCACTTCCATTCCCTTTTTATCTCTCCTATTACAAGGTTCAAACATTACCATATATCAAGATTTTAACTGGAATTCCCTTGTTCCAAAATTTACAATGTGCATATTGCCTTCAATCCAAATGCATCATATAAATATTAAGTGAATGAAACAAAAACTCAGTAGTTTGATCAAAATCTCTGAACTGCCCCATATTTATGAAAGAACAGTGTATTAGTTATTCTGCTGAAAACAAGAGACCACATGGTAAATATATTCGATTTTTGGTATAGATACAAAAACAATATTAAAAAGACTCAGGGTATAGCCCACAATGAAAAAAGGAACAAAGGTTGAGCACTTATGCAACCTATGATGCTAGAGCAATAAATTTATACGACATTAATAAAATTTAATCTGTTCACTGAGCACTGTGGAGATGAGTAAATAAAACCATTATAACTCAGCTGTTGAGAATATTTTTTTAAATACTTACTTTTTCATTAGGATCATATCCCACTGAACTGAGACTATATGACACCATTAAGTGCTGTCTTGAATAGTGTGGAACATGCTAAAAAAAAAGGAAAGTGAAATAAATTACGGATAATTGAATGGGCTTACAAATGTTTTCAGGGTACTACTTCCAGTTCACTTCTAGATAAAATGTTTTGTCAATCAATATATGTCATTCTAAGTAATATACCATAATTATGAAAGGAAAATCATAACTACAGACTTATTATTACGTTGACACACAAAAAAAAAACCAAAGGCATCAAAACAATTTCCAGAAAAGTATAACAATAACAGTCAATGGGCCAGCTAAATCTGAAGAAAGGTCCTTCTGATCATGCAAATTGATGGAGCAGGGTCAGAAATATCAACATATCACACATAACTTTATAAAACACAAAACAAGAGTCTTGGCCTCAAGGAGCTTCAATATTAACAGTGATCAGAAAATAATAATATGGGGCCGGCCCGGTGGCGCACTGGATAGTGCGCCGCTTGGGAAGTGCGGCGGCGCTCCCGCCCGAGGGTTCGGATCCCACATACAGACCGGTTCCCGCTCACTGGCTGAGCAAGGCGCGGGAGCAACACCGAGGGTTGCAGTCCCGTTGCCGGTCCCCAGTCCGGTACGGGGGCAACACTGAGGGTTGCGATCCGTTGCCGGACACGGAAAAAGACAAAAAAGACAAAAAAAAAAAAAAGAAAATAATAATATGCTATTTTTTTATTTGCTGATGTCTTGAGCATGATTTCTTATTTTCCTTTTTCTGGTATAAAAGTGGTTTGGCTGATAAAAAGTAATACCAATAATTAAGTTTACCTATAATTCATTATAAACGTTTGTGGAGAAAGTACGCCTTTGGGCTTTAAAACATTAAGAAAAACTAATAAAAATTACAGCCAAAGTTTAAGAAAATGATTTACTCAGTAGTCACTGATAAAGCTAGACCAAAAAATGCAGGAAAGAAAAAAAAATTAGTGAAAGGCAACAGGTACTACCTCTTAGAATTTCTAGGAGGATAACAACTCAAATAAGAAACAAAGTGTTTTTATAGCAACATTTTAAAATGAACTCAAAGATTTATATAATTATTTTTTTAAAGTATCAAGCCCCAAATTACAAAATATAATCTCTATACAAAAGTGAAGGTAAGACTAGATACCAAAGATACAGTTTATAAAATAAAGGCCTTTACTAAGTAAAAGATAAGAAAGTATAATGAACTGAGAATGGGAAGAAAATTAACTTTATTATTTTGTGCCTATTAAAGGCCAAGACTATCTCTCATATATTCCTTCAAGCATCCCCGGGAGTAAAGAGAAATACCCACAACTTTATTAATGAGAAAAATGAGTCCCAAGGACTCAAATTTCACAGGGCTAGGTTGTAATGGTTACAAGATTTAAGCATAGATCTGTTTAAAAGCTTTCTGAAGATTTTTATTTAGAGACAATAAAGACAGTGGCACCTCCCACATTAACATTAACCCGGTCAAAGATATAATTTGGGATGAGAAAAATGACAGTTTGTCAAGAGGGTCTCACCATTCCCTATGTGTTCAAATAAAAACTCAGTCTTCTACTGCCTTCAGCAGAAGAGCTATATTTTAGAAACTTTACTGTTACAAGCAAATTTAACAAGATAAAGATAATACTCCTCCCAAAAATCATGTGTTTATGGCCTCACCCGATGCAGAAAACAATCTCTAGAGATAAAGAGATGAGGCAAAAGCTACCTGGGAATTTCTCAATTTATGCTGATGCAAGGTAGTACGAGGATATTTATACAAGAAAGTAAATAGCATATCAGCTTCCTATTGATTTTATAAAATGAAATAACAAAATGGTTTGTGTTTTTATTAATTCTCCCTAATATTGTAAGTCACATTAATGATCTGTTGTAGGAACATGTCAACATATTCTTTTACAAAAGGCAAAATACTACCTGCCTCTTCAATTACTAACAAATAAAGGTATAGATGAATCCTGATGGCAGAAACCAAATGTGAGTCTTCAAGAGACAAAATACAACTGGATGGACATTTTCAGTCTTCTAATTAGCTCTGAAGAGTGAAAATAAGGAGTGATGTTTCTGTCTGGGGAAGGGAATGCCAGAGAATACAGCTTACCACCTGGGAAAGAACTCTAGGAGAGGAATCAAGGAAGCTGAGTTCTAACTCAAGCTCAAGCTCACAGTATCTCTATGTCTTGGTCAAACCACTTGAAACCCTCTGCTCTCTGCTGAGACATGAAAACTCAGATGACTTTTCTGTAAGGTCCCTTACTAACCTAAACCACTATTATTCAAAAACAAATAATCAACAACAACAAAAAATGAAACACAACAGCTTAGTACTCTTGTACTCTTCGTAGTCTCATCTCATCATGTGGATGAGAGCCTCCGAGGATTTATTAAAGGATATATGGCTCATTCAAACCAAACATGCAGACCAGAAGGTGATGACACATCTCACTCACTGCTGAAATACTCTGAGACTAACAACAACAACAAAAATGCAGAGCTACTTAGTGGAAATAAAGCTAATGTCACAGGTTTTGACAAATATGAATTATGCATTACGTTTCTAGGGTACCTTTTGGAATAAACACCACAGGCTATATGGACTGGACTTAGCTAAACTTGGTACAACAGAATACAGAGCGTCTATCCCAGAATGATTTGGAAACTTCTAAGTGGCCAAGTTCTGAGGAATGTTTGGGTCAGCTGACTCAATGTATAGTTACTTTCCAGAAACTATCAACAACATAAAACTAGAATAAAAGACATCTATACCACAAAGTTCTTGAAACTAAATCAAATCTATTACAAGTTATATCTGGCCATAATTTAGACATAGCACTATACCTAACTGAGCAAACTGTTTTTTGAAATATTTTTATTACTATTTTAAAATACTTGGTTCTAAAGATCTAACAAACTATAAGTCACCACCATTATCAAAAGAGAAAGCACAGAGCTTGTAGACATGTGAATTTGTAGTAATGTGGCCCAAAATTTTAAAAAGCATGGATGCCCCTGGTTAGAAGCAGACAGACTCTAATAGCAGAAAAACTACCAAGGAAAAGCAAGGGTTTGGACCATTCCTACAGCAAGACTGAACTCATTTGGAATCAGCCCCATAATGGCTCTGCTCCTGTTTACTCCTGGCAGACCTTCATGGAAGTTCAAAAATGAAGAATCCGGGTCAAAAATCAGTTTTGGTAAAGCTACAACATCAAATTTCCTTTTCAAATGCAGGGAACAAGTCAGTAAAATCTGCTAATTTGGAACTTTACACAGAATTTTAACGACTGTTGTTTTTGTTATATATACAACAAACTGGCTACAAGCCCAGTCCAAATTTCTTTTAAGATACTTCTGACCAACAAAACTTCTGAGGAAAAACTTTAATCAACTCCATTTAAAAAGCCTCTTTAGCCTATCACAGCCAAGAGAAAGGTCAGGGTGTACAAAATGACTTCCCAGTAACTGAAAGTGAGCCAAGATGCCGGGTACTGTTCAAGCTTTATTAAAGGAAGAAAATCTGCTGGGCTCTGGTCAAAGTAGCAGGCAGCCCAGGGCTGCCCTGAAAAGGGGACAGCACCAGGTGTGGGGGTGGTAGAGCTTATATTGGTATGTTGGCTCCAAGAGCTGGGTGATATAATTCCAGGGTGGGGATTGAGTTAGGTCATGGGAATGGAGAGTTCTGCGCATGTGGCATTTTCTCTGAAACCATGAGGCTTCTTGTAAAAGAGAATGGGGAAGGGCAGGAGGCGGGCAGCGCCATTGTGTACTTGGGCTTGTCTAAAGTGGTGCTGGTTATGTTGCAGATCTATTATTCCTGCCTTTTAAGTATAGGAAAAAGGGGAAAAGGGCAGAGGTCTCATTCTTCTGAAGCTACTTCCTGCTGGAGATGGGCGAAGATATGGAAAAAATAAAAGATTTAGGTGGCGGGGTACTGCTTTTGTGTGGGGAGGTTGTACTCCGCTGGGGAAGGGTCGCTGATTCTGAGGGGCTGATATCCTCCTTGCAGGAACTATTTGGCAACCTTTTGGTTGGTGAGAGCCTGCATACGTTCCTGCAAGAAATTAGAGAAACACCAAGAGACAGGGACCAAAAAGTAGGCTGAGTCCCAGCACAGTTAGGGGTCCTGGTAGGGGCATAAACCAGGGTATCCAAGGGTTCAGTGAAATGGTTTAAGTTGTCTTGGATCACCCTGGACTCATTTATGTAATAACAGCATTCCTCCCCCAAGAAGAGGCAGGGGCCTTCCTTCTTTTTTTTTTTTGTCTTTTTCCGTGTCCGGCAACGGATCGCAACCCTCAGTGTCGCCCCCGTACCGGACCGGGACCGGCAACGGGATCGCAACCCTCGGTGCTGCCCCCGCACCTCGCTCAGCCAGTGAGCAGGAACCGGTCTGTATATGGGATCCGAACCCT
>NW_007726278.1:891313-891756 GCF_000696425.1 Galeopterus variegatus | reverse complement strand
GACGTGAAGCGGGCATATGGAAAAAATAAAAGATTTAGGTGGCGGGGTACTGCTTTTGTGTGGGGAGGTTGTACTCCGCTGGGGAAGGGTCGCTGATTCTGAGGGGCTGATATCCTCCTTGCAGGAACTATTTGGCAACCTTTTGGTTGGTGAGAGCCTGCATACGTTCCTGCAAGAAATTAGAGAAACACCAAGAGACAGGGACCAAAAAGTAGGCTGAGTCCCAGCACAGTTAGGGGTCCTGGTAGGGGCATAAACCAGGGTATCCAAGGGTTCAGTGAAATGGTTTAAGTTGTCTTGGATCACCCTGGACTCATTTATGTAATAACAGCATTCCTCCCCCAAGAAGAGGCAGGGGCCTTCCTTCTTTTTTTTTTTTGTCTTTTTCCGTGTCCGGCAACGGATCGCAACCCTCAGTGTCGCGCCCCTACCGGACCGGGACC
>NW_007726278.1:854157-890997 GCF_000696425.1 Galeopterus variegatus | reverse complement strand
GGGGGTTTTTATTTTTTTTTTTTTTTTTTTTTTTTCCGTCTTTTTCTGTGTCTGGCAATGGATTGCAACCCTCAGTGTCGCTCCCCTACCGGACCGGGACCGGCAACGGGATCGCAGCCCTCGGTGTCGCCCCCGTGCCTCGCTCAGCCAGTGAGCGGGAACCGGTCTGTATGTGGGATCTGAACCCTTGGCGGGGGAGCGCCGCCGCGCTTCCCAAGCGGCGCACTAGCACAGTGCGCCACCGGGCCGACCCGGGGGCCTTCCTTCTTCGCTGTGAGAAAGTAAAGGGCCCTACAGTTCTGTAAAGAGACTGTCGCGAGTAAGGTGACCTGTCACTGGAGGGAGGAGATGCTGTCTATGCTTAGTTCTTCTGAGAGTTTTGATAGAATTGAGAGGCAGTAGCAGGGCCCACTATGCCATTTCCAGTTGCAGGAATGATCCCTGTCCCAATTAAAAAGTTACAATTCGTGCCCTACAGGAGCAGGGGTCACTTCCTGGGATGGGGGCGAAGTTAGTCCCAGTCCCGTCTCCATCTCTCCATCTGTCTGGAGGGTAATGTCAGGGATGAGCCAAAAGAATATGCAACAAATCACGTTGGGGGCAGCCAACAGGATAACATAGTTTTACAAAGGAATTATTTTCCGGTTTTAGGGCATGGATGAGGAGGGGTAAGTGAGTGGTAGCATTTGGTGTTAGTGAGGCAGAGTGTGGGCAGACCCCGCACAACGCTGACAGTCCCCACTGAGGTGAGATTAGAGGAGAGTGAAGAGACGTTTGTGGAAACGTTACAGGCTGCATTGACAGGCAGAGGGGTGACCACAGAAGATTTCTCGTAAAGTGGGAGACAGATGAGTAGCTCGGGGACCAGTCTGATTCGCTGAGGACTGCATCATCCCTGCAGACCTAGAACCTCCATGTTCCAGGTAAGGGGGAGCTTGAGATAGGAGGAAAAACACGGGAAGGATGTGAAGGGTTAGGGAGCCAAAAGAATTTAAAGGGCACATTGTCACAATGACATTGCTAAGAAGCATCCTACTGATAGGAGGTAAAGGAGCGCCAGGAGAAATCTTCCAATAATGTTACACTGCTCTGGGGCAGCACAGGCTAATCCTGTAGCAAGTAAAGGTTAGAGACACAGGGTGGCATATACTTATGTTCCACAATGGCAAACCTGCAATAGCAGGTCAGGACCAGTCTTGGAGCAGCTCCTGCGCGAAGGACGTGAAGCGGGCCTGCAAGAGTGAGAGGGTAATCGCCAGGGGAAAGATCATCCTTCTTTTCAGATTGAGGGAAGAGCCAAGGTCCTGGAGATTTTCAGTTTTGTGGGTCCTCAAATGGACGAAGTGTGAGGAGATGTCAGGTTGGGATTGAGCAGAGGGACCCCTCTGGCTTGGTGTTAACAGATTTTTGGGTAAAGTCTCAGGTTCTAGTTTTACCAAGGATAAGTGATACCAAGGGGCCTTTCCTAGTACTTTTACTGCCGTGGGGGTGGTGAGTACTGTATAGGGCCCTTCCCAACATGGCAAGAGAGACATTGGGATTCGAGTCTTAATATATACTTGCTGTCCCTGGCTCAGTGTAAAGTCTGAGGGGGTGGTGGGGAAAGGATGAGGTAATAGAAGGTTGGCCTGTTCCCTAAGAAGATCCCTAATGAGCAAAAGAGTAGAGAGATACTGGCCTAAAGTCGATGAGCTGGAAGGGAGAGGTGTGAGAGTGAAGGGTCTACCGTACATAAGTTTGAGGGGCTGAGGCCTGTGGGCTTGCAGGAGGCAGCCCGTAGGCGAGTGAGTGACTGGTGGGGAGGCCAAAACGAGGGATGATTTCTGAGGTAGGAGCATGCGTTATTGCTGTAGCATCCTCTGAAGTGCAGGGAAAAGTCTCAAACCAACCTGAAAAGGTATCTACTAAGGCTAGAAGATATCGTGTCCTTTTGTGGGGAGGGTAATATAAGGGCTGAGGAAGGCGTAGTAGGGGTTGATAGCCTATATGAACCGAATTATGGAAATCTAAAAGGATTTGCTCAACTTGTGTAGTAGGGAGGACATAGGGACCAGAGAGAGTATACCAGTTGTCCTTTCTCTGTGCCCCCAACTGTTGGAGGTGTTGTATTTCTTGGAGTATATATTGGGAAAAGGGCGTAGGGGCATGAGAAGGACCTGAGCAGGAGAGGAAGAGTGGGGTCCTGGTGACTGAACAGCCTGTTTTGTCATTAGATCCACCAGTTTGTTTCCCTGGGCTATGGGGTCATTGGAGGTTTGGTTTCCTCTGCAGTGTATAACCCCAACCTCCTTTGGGAGTTGTGCAGCCTCAATAGCTTGTGTTAGATTTGCTATGGCACAACCTGCCCAGGGGGCGGGTGTGGAGGTGGCACTCTCATCTATGAACTGTGCAATGGGATATGGGGAGATGTGTGGAAAGGGATTGAGAAAGAGGTCTAAAGCCTCCATGCAATTGTGTTCTAAAGGTCATGAGTGTTTTGGGATGAGAGTGGCTGGATTTTAAGGGAGGGCAAGGTTTAAAGGAGAACTGGGAGTTTACAATGAAAGTAAGGTGAATAAGTTATAGGCAGGAAAGGGAGAGAATTGACTTGGCTTTACGGCTGAGAAGGTCTTTACTGTTTGCTGTTTAAAGGTTAGTTTAGAGCTTTCTTATGTTAAAAGGGTGGCTGCAGCCAAGGTCCATAAACAGGGGCCCATTCTCAGGCTGTGATGTCTAGTTGTTTAGAGAGATACGCAACCGGGGAGAAAATGTTAAGGGACGCCCCAACCCCTCCTGACCTTAACATATGCATTATGCTTCTGTACAAACCGCTTGCTAAAATAAATGGGGGAATAAACAGAGTAGCATGGCCAATGCCATTTGGGCGGCTCTGCCATTTTAGCCTGAAAAGTCCCTATGGGGAATCCAGGGTAGGGAGGGGCTACAGGACTACCCACAAAATTAGCTTATGTATCGCTGGCTTGCTTGCATTGGCTAGATTGTGTCATGTGCAAAAAATTCCCGCCTAGCTAAAAATAAAAGCTGCGAGAGGTTTCAACTCGGGGCTGCGCTTCTAGATTGGCCTGCGTAGCCCTGGCTGCCAGAAATAAACTTTTTTCCCTTTCCTATCTCCCGGTTCTCGTGGGCAAATTTCTTTTACCCATCAGACGTTGGCCATAACAAAAATATCTCCTGCCTTTTGTCCCAAAACCCCAACTGCCAATCTTTGTGTTTTGATGACATATAGGATAAAAGGAAGAGATAGGTTTGGGAGAGATAGAGCTGGGGCTGCGAGGAGAGCAGCTTTTAATCACTAGAAGGGAGAATGAATGGGCTTTGTGGGATCTAAAGGAATGGCAGGATCCCCTTTGGCTACCCCATAAAGTGGTTTTGCTAGCACACCAAAGTTAGGAATCCATAGGCAAACATACCCTGCAAGCCCTAGAAAAGAGAGAATTTCACCCTTTGTAGTGAGGAGTGGGGAATTCAGAAATTAGACTCTTGAACTGAAGGAGAAGAAATCTGGGCCTTGCTGGGGACACTGGATATCCCCTAGAGAACAGGAAATTAAGGAGGTAACATTGTGGGCCTGTGAATCCTCATGGGGGGCTACAAAGGAGGAGATCATCCATATATTGTATTAAAGTGCTAGAGGTTAGGGGAAGTTCAGATAAGTCTTGAGCTAAGGCTTGGCCAAAGAAGTGGGGGCTATCCCGAAACCCCTGAGGTAGTACTGTCCAAGTAAGTTGTTGACAACGACGTGTGTCAGGATCAGTCCTATACTAAACAGTATGGGCCATTAAGCTTTATAACCGGAAGGATGGGTATATTAAAAGGCGAGCAGGTAGGCCATGAGAGATGAGAAGAAAGGAGTTCGTGTATGACGGGTTTTAAGCCTATTAGGTGTTTGTTAGCAATGGAGTATTGTGGGACACTAGGGAACAAAGAGGGGTTCCACAATTTAACAAGGATGAGGAATAGTGCATAGCAATGGAGGGAGAAAAACCTTCCCATACTAGGGATTAACCTTGTCCGATGGGGAGAGGAAGGTGGAAGCCTCAGGGGCCAGGTCTGGTGCGGCCTGTAACAGGAGTATTATAGCTGGAATTAAAGTGTTTAGGGTAAGAGTAGCTTTGAATTTGAAAAGAATGTCCCATCCCAGTAAGGGGGCTGGGCATTGAGGCATTATTAAGAATTTGTGTGTGAATTGGGCGTGATGTAAGGTGCAGGAAAAGGCTTGAGTGATCCTTGGGTGGTATTCTGATCCCATGACCCCTACTATTGTGATAGAGGATGGGGTTGTTGGTCCTGCATGCTTAGGAAGGATAAAGTAAATGGCCCCTGTATCAATAACAAAAGAGATCGGCTTACCTGCTAGGAGGCGAGTTACACTGGGCTCACGGGTGGTGATCTCCGTGGGGACCCCAAGCCCTTGGCACTGTCAGTCCTCCTCCTGGGCAAAGCCGAGAAACTCCAGTAGGGATGGCCGTGAAGCCAAAGGCTGTAGGTTGGGGACTGGGCCACTCCCTCTCTGGCAAGTGGCACAGTCAATCCCCCAGTGACCTGGCCATTTGCAGTGAGGTTGGGTTACAAAAGGCCCATGCTGAGTGGCCCAGATGATTGCATTTGAAGCAGTTCTCAGGTGGCTTGCCTTTTAAGGCAGCCAGCTTTGGCGTATGTGAGCCATGGATGGCATTAGCCAGAAGCTGGTATTTGGCCTGATCTCTTTTATAGTTTTTTGGATATCAGGGGCTGATTGGGTAATGAAATGAGAGTGTAAGAGGGCCATGCCTGCAGGGGAGTTTGGATCTATACATGTGTATTCAGGTAAAGCCTCAGAGAGGCGGGTTAGGAACTCACTGGGATTTTCAGTGGATCTCTGTGTGATCTCTCTAAGCTTGTCATAATTGAATGACTTGTGAGTAGCCTTGTGGAGGCCATGAAGTATGTGTGTGATCAGATTATCCTGGAGATCCTGATCCCCATGGCCAGCCTGGTAGTTCCAATTTGAGTCCATGCAAGGGACAGCAACGGCTCCCACAGGCCACCTATTATTTTGAGTGTATACCTGAGCCGTCATCCAGACCTACTCCCTGTACATGTACTCAGACAATTCCTTCCATCCCAGCCACTTCACAGAAGGGTTATAAAAAGCCGGAGCTGAGGCGGGGTTGTTACCTGATGAAGGGTGAGAAGGAGAGGAGTTGAGTTGAGGACGAGCATCTGGAATCCAGGTGTGGGGAAGAGAGAGAAATGTGGAGGGCTGACGGATCAGAAGATTGATCTGAGTCTAGAAGGAGAGCTCGAGCATGAGCTAGGAGAATTTGAGACAAAGGACAGTTTTGACATAGAGAAGAACACGTTCAGAGATAGGAGAAGGCCTGAACAAGGAATCTCTACAGCTTTTGCCATTTTGATGAGTGTCTAAATCAAGTGCCATCTTGTGGCCACTGGGATCCATTTCAACGAGCCGTTTGAGTTTTAATGTCTCCCTGGAGGCCGAGAAATTGGCCAGGAGACGGCCCAGAGGTGTAGAGCGCAGAGTACAGTAAAAAACGGGATGGGATGTTTAGGTTTGGTGTCTCTCTGGAGGCCAAGAAATTGGCCAGGAGACAGCCCAAGGGCATACAGCATTGAGGTTTGGATCGTGAGGATTCCGCGTGGAGGGTAAGAAAGGGCAGTCAGTCCTGGTAGAAGAAGTGTGCCAGTAAAGGGCATCCCCTTTGGTGCCCACCTTCTTTTCGAGAGAAAAGCCACCAACCAGCTAGAGGAGCATCCTCCACTAGCTGGGGGACACGAGAAGAGTTCCCTCCGCCAGACACCTGGGCTTCGTAGAGACTAAAGTCGTAGGGAGAGTAGTCGGGAGAACCGTAGAAGTAGGCAGGACAGACCCACTGACTCACCCTGAATTGAGGCCGGTGTTGGATGTGTTGGTCTGAAACAGCAAAAGGAAAGAGAGTCCTGAGTGTACCCAGTTCTGGCAGGTCCGGGAAGGGTGGCTGAGGGCCAATCACACCAAGAGAGAGGGGATCGTCAACAACATAGGCCAAAACCCTTCCTGGTTTGGGCACCATAATGAAAGAAAGTGAGCCAAGATGCCAGGTACCGTTCAAGCTTTATTAAAGGGAGAAAATCTGCTGGGTTGTTGTCAAAGTAGCAGGAAGCCCAGGGCCGCCCTGAAAAGGGGACAACACCAGGTGTGGGGGTGGTAGAGCTTATATCGGTATGTTGGCACCAAGAGCTGGGTGATGTAATTCCGGGGTAGGGATTGAGTTAGGTCATGGGAATGGAGAGTTCTGTGCATGCGGCACTTTCTCCGAAACCATGAGGCTTCTTGTAAAAGAGAACGGGGGCGGGGGGGGGGCAGTGCCATTTTGTACTTGGGCTTGTCTAAAGTGGTGCTGGTTATGTTACAGATCTATTAATAACATATTGCCATTGGTTCTCTTCCTCAGGAATAAAGATTTCCTATACTTTCCACACTCAGAAAAGAAATGCCTGTTTTAGCAGTGTGGCATGACCCTCATAGTCACAAAACCTGGGTCAACTCTTAGTTCCACTGCTTTGTAGCTACAAGACATTGAGCAAATCACTTCTCTGGGCCCCAGTTCCCATCTACAAAATGTAGGTGACGACACCTCCCTGCTTTCTTAGACAGTTGCTAAAAGGATCAAATGAGCCTCTGTAAACTATTATGTGCCAAAAAATGTAAGGAATTATATAAAAACTAATACAAGTATGCAGCTGTCACCTTTTTCCTTAAAGTCATATCAGAACCATTTGGGAAGTACCATCAGAGAGTAACGTAGTCATTAAGAGCTCTGTCTAGTCTCCAGCAGATTTGACGTGCATTCAAATTTTGGCTCTGACATTTCTTAGGTATACAGGACATTTCCTCATTTGTAAACTGGGGATAATAATAGTACTTATCTAGGTCATAATGCTGCTATGGGGATTAAATGATAATGTATAAAATCCCTAGCACGGTCTTGCATATATTATAGTGAGCACATAATAACTGTTAACCAAAAAAAAAAAGGAGGGAAATGCTATAGCTTTTAGACAAACTGGATTCATGCTTTCCAGCCACTGCAAAGAGAAAAACAAATATCCTTCTGTAGGATAGCACCTACTTGCATATTTGAGATGTGACCTCATGTGGCAGACTAAAGCAGTAAATCCACTAGCAATTATCGTAAACAATTTAAATTCTGCCCAAACCAAAACTACTGTTGTTCTTAACATTTCCACAGTGGTATTCAGGTGAATAATACTAAAACAATTCTGTTGACAGACAAACTCATTATCATGATGCATTCTGCTTCAAAGAAGAAACTATCCTCAAAATCATGAGTTAATGGAGCCATAGAATGAATTCACCAAGGTAAAAGTAAACATTAGATAATGTTTCATCTCTAAAATGAAAGCTCTTCTCTTCCATGTTTCATGACATGGAGCTGGGAAGCATCAACTGAGTGTTTATTTCAGCATTGTAACAGACCGAGAGTGGTCTTCTGAAGGAATGCATTCTCTAAAGACATTAAGCACAGCTTTTCTTTCAAACAGACATTGACTATTTAGTCTTCAGGACCACAATAGCCATCCCAATCTTCAACTGTCTGCCAAAAGCTAAGCTGAACACCTAATATTTGAGAGATGGTCAAGTCTCAAGATTCTCTGGGCTCTGCCTCCATACTAAGGTAGAGCACCAGGAAACTATGTCAACTCTAAAACATCATCATCTCATCCCATCACAACTCCCCAACCTGGCCATTCCTACCAGCCCACTTGTAGCAGATGTTGCTGGGGCCCACCCAGATCCTTCCCCTTGCTGTGCTGATGACTAATGGCTCACACCTGCTCCCTCACTTGACCATGTTCCTCAACCATACAGAAATTCCCCATCAAGACTCAAAGCTACCCCTTCCCAGCTCACAGCCAAGGATTGACTAACACGGGGTTCAGAAAGCCACCTCACCTCAAGGTGGGACAAATTCAGTAGGGCAATCTGTGCTCTAGAGTTGTGCTGTCCAATATGGCAGCCACTTGCCACCTGGGACAAATGACCCCTTGAAATGGGCCTAGTCCAAAATCAGCTGTGCTCTAAGAGTGAACTACACACCAGATTGTGACGACTTAGTACCCCAAAAATATAAAAGACCTCATTAGTACATTTTTATTTTTGCATGTTGAAATAATATTTTGAATATACTGGGTTAAATAAAATATACTGTTAATATTAATGTCATCTCTTTTTACTTTTTTAGTGTGAGTGCTAGAAAATGTTTAATTACATTTGCAGTTCACCTTATATTTCTATTGGACAGCGTTTATCTAGAGCAGTGGTTCTCAAACTTCACTGTGCATCAAATTCACCCATAGGGCTTGGTAAAACAGACTGCTAGGCTCCACCCCCACATTTTCTCTCTCAGTAGGGCTGGGGTCAGGCTAGAAAATTCGTACTAACAAGTTCCCAGGTAATGCTGTTCCTGCTGGCTGGATACCACACTGCTCTAGAGCAGCCCTGTGGATAAGACTGAAGCTAGTCTCCATCTGAGAGCAGGGGTAGGGGAGGATAGGGGGCAGGGGGCCTTTCTTGCTTAGCTTTTTTCCCCCTGCCCTATCCTGCTTTCTTCACTCCTCTTCTCTTGACCATCACATGCACAAAATCCCTTCTCAGGCTCTGCTTCTAGGGAACCTGACCACCCCACCTCCATAGAACTGTTTTTACACAACTTTAACTTTCACAAAGTACCAGATCAATAGCAACTAACTAGATGGGAAATATCTCTAAATTTTTTGTAAAACAAGTAACAAAAGTTATTTCTTGAATTGCTAGTTGCCTGTATATATGTAATCTATGCATTCAGTGCCAAAGGTCTATCCTGATGAATTAATGTTCCTTACTATTAGTGGCAGGGACAGCTATATGGCCTACTACTTCCCTCTTTTCCATGACTGCTATGAAAATCAAACTAGTTTTTGTGCTCAAGAAGTATAAATTTGTCCTTTCTTCTTTTTACTACTGAGTTTGTTAACGTGGTATAATAATGGCATTGAAGTCAGATCTGAGTTTAAATCCAGAATCTAACAATTGTTGAGTGACTTTGGACAAGTTACTGAACTTCTCTATGCCTCAGCCCTAAAAATGAGAATCATTTGAAGGTGGTTTGATGATTGAATGAGATAATGTATGTGAACACAGTTTTCCACCTCCCTTGCATTTTCAGTAACCCAGAATCCTCTGTCAGCCTGAGAACGTGATTTTTGACCACTTCCCCTTTTCTGCACCCATTATGTGACCACACATACAACAAATAAGATCAATCACCCTCTATGTTTCATAAATTCAACCAAAACAGTTATTTTAATGTAACTGTTGTCTTGATCGTCCCTCCCAAGCCTCAGCCTACTCTGTCTCTAAGACAGAACCACACTTAGGAGCTTAAGTTGATGACTTAGTCATTTGTCTTAGTCTTAGTCTGTTGTTTTAAGCCACCAGGTTTATGATAGTTCATGCAGCAGCCCTAGGAAACTAATAAAGTTTCCTGAACAAAGAATACCAAAGAGAATATGCCACATGGATGCTGTATTAGTTTTCCTGAATGGGATTACAAGTCTGTATCTTCCAACATTTTTGAAATCCACTTTTACTTTGATCTTATATTGATTCCATCACAGTTAGTGTTTTATTTTTTTTTTATGAAAATGTCAATAGGCATTTAAAACAAATTAAAGAAACTAAGTTTTTAAAATCATGCACTGCCCTTATCTTTCAAAAAAGTTATTTTTACTTCATTTCTACCTATGACACTTCACCATGCTACTGAAATTATTCTCATTAAAGACCAAAGACCTTATCAAACTCTTTCATCAATCTTCATGCTTATTCCTTGACCTCTCTGCACCTGGGACACAATGAAAGAACATGTTTTATTTAATTTCTTCTGCTCTCCTAAGTACCTAGTGCCGGGAACTTAGAAGATACACCACAAAAGCTTTTGGAGTGGAGAGATATCCAGATCTCTAGATGAATGAATGAAGGCAAACTACTTTTTGAAATTTCTGCTCTTGGTTTAGTAACACTACACTACATTGGCTCCTCTCAAACCATTCCTCTAACTTTTACTGTCTCTTCTTCTAAAACCCTATTTAGAATTATAAGATGGAGGGCCGGCCCAGTGGCTCACTGGAGAGTGCGCCGCTTGGGAGCGCGGCGGCGCTCCCGCCGAGGGTTCGGATCCCATGTGGAGACGGGTTCCTGCTCACTGGGTGAGCGTGGTGCGGGCGCAACACCGAGGGTTGCGATCCCATTGCCAGTCCCTGGTACAGACGCGACACCGAGGGTTGTGATCCCGTTACCGGTCAGTAAAAAAGACAAAAAGGGAAAAAAAAAAAAATTATAAGATGGAGTATTTATTACCCAAGTAAACATTAACTCACCCACTATGGCCTTCAGGGTTCACATACTCCAACTCTTAACTTTTACCTCAGATTTCAGACCTAAAAACCAGCCACTGATTCCCTCTATCTTCCCAATATCTCAGCATGACTCTTGTAGGCATCCAACTCTAGATACCTAAAATAAAACACTATATTTCTATCCAAAAAATTTTTTTCCTTCCCAAATTTCCTTTTGCATACCTGTTCTCCCACTTACCACATTTTTTTTAAAAATGGAATAATTTAAACAACTCTTTATCTTCTCTCTCGATCAAAAAATGTCAGTCACCATCTTTCCCCCTTATTTAGAAAAGGGTTGTAGCAGTTTTTACCTCTGTTCTTGAACCTCTTAAAAATGGAATAAAATCCAAAAAGTAGATATACAAATACACAAATGTCTACAAACATTTTATTACACAGAAGCTGGTTACTTTAATAATCTCAAAAGATTTTCTCCCAAATGATTTGTCAGAAATTTATGAGCATGTTGAAAAGATTTACCTCTGGGAAATTCTCAAGCATTGAGATATGCTTAAACATTCTTTTCCATGGTTATTGATTAGAAAAGAAAACCATGGATTTCAAGGAACATATAGCTTACACATTCAAACTTCACAACTACACCACACAATGAGATCGTCACTCAAATGAGAGATAATTTGTACTTGGAAAAACAAGGCTTTGGGATCATATTACCTAAGACTCAAATTCTACCTCAGCCAACTGTGTCTTTAAGTTACTTAATACTCTGAGTTTTGTTTCCTCTTCTGTAAATTGGGACTTTTGACCTAGTTGCTACATGGATAAAAGATAATATATGAAAAAAACTTTTCATATATTATCAAAAAAAAGTTCAAGAAACCACAGCAGTTACCAGAAAGCCAACATCCTAGAGACACTAGAAAATGCTTGCAAAAAAAAAAAAAAGAAATGTAGGCAGAAGAAAAAACTAGGTATTTAAACAGAACGTGTTCAAAAAACTGATATATATAAAACCATTAAGTAAAGACTAGAAGGTAAACTCTACATGTACCCTAAAAATAAACTCTGTTAACTGGCAAAAAGAATGATGTCAATTCTCTAGACTAGAATCTAGACTTAACTGTCTACTTTCCAACCAACCAAAAGGTTTGCAGAGTTGAAGAGAGGGATGGGAGGGATTAAAATCTTCAAAAGTTTCTGCTTCAAACAGACTCAGCAGAGCACATTTCGAGCTCATAGAAGGGAAGCATGGAGAAGCTAAGCAGCAGCTCACGTTCTCAAAGAGCAAAAGTGAACTTCAGAGATGCTTCTCACCTCAAGGAGGAATTCTTTGCTGGCACAACCATAACACTACTCTAAGGTCACACCTATTCAGCACCTATTGGATCGAACATTGTGCTAAGAACACAAAAACAGACAAGAAGCAGTCTCTGCTACACATTAAAAGGAAAAAAACAGTTAAGAAAAATCAAACTGTATATATTACACAGAAAGTGTGTAACAGTAAGTACAGTGACAACTTTCATCTTTTAGCCTCTCCAATCTAAAATGTCAATGTCATCCTTCCTGCCTCCAACACCAATGGCTTTCCACTGCTCTAAGATAAACACCAAACCTCATAACATGATCGACAAAGCCCAGCATGGTCTGATTCCTGCCTACCTCTCCAGCACCATCAAGTCTCTGCACGAGAGCACTAAGAGGCTTTTCTCAGTTCTTCTAATTTGTTGTTCCCTCTGGTCACAGGACCTCTGCATGTGCTATTCCCTCACATACAACACTCATCTCTCTTTGCTTAGAAAACGTTACCTCATCCTTCAAAATTTGTCTCAATTTTCACTTCCAAAGGAAAACACTCCCTTACCTTAGGCAGTATAGTATGACAATAGCACAAGTTCTAAATCCTAAGTCTTACTAGCGCCATATTTTTGAGCAAGGCACATAACACTTTGTGCCTCAATTTCCTCTTCCGAAAATGGGGATTATATGGCTGTCATAAGGATTGAATAAATTAATTCAAGTAAAGCACCATAACAGAATCTAGAGCATAGAACTCACAATTTTCTTGACTTGGTCAAACCTCTCTATTTCATTTTCCTATAGCACCAGGAACTCTCTCCTAAGAGCATGTACTTTTTTGTCTCTCCCTACAAGACTAAAATTTCTAAGAGAGCAGAAACGATATTCATTCCCTAGAGCTGAAATACAGGAGATTATTCAATAAAGATTTGTCAGGGGGAAAAAAAAGGCTGAAAGGAAGAAGCTGAGGCCAAACGAAGTGGCCTGTCCAATGCATAAAACTTCATGTGCATGACTCCAAAATCCACGCCCTCCCACTATATCATGTTGCCTTCTAGGGAAGTGTGAAAGTCTTACAACTGCAATTGATGTGGGCAATAAAGATTAAAAGATAATAAAACAATAGAGATTAAGAAACAACTATATGTAAACACAAAGAACAGTGAGAGTGGGCATTTTGAGACTGACACTAAGCAAATATAGGTGTGGCTTTTTTCCACTTCCATGATCAGCTCCAGCTCTCACAGTGCCCACCTGGGCCTCAGTTTCTCATTAAAGAGTAGGATGGGGCAGATCGCCTCTAACATGTCTTCCAATTTTAAATTTCAATGGCAATAAACCAAGTTATTTGGCAATTTTTAAAAAATTTTTTTAAAGGAAGCTTAACAAGTACCCAGAACTAGTTGACAGACAGTTTTTAGGGTACTTCATTTTAAAGAATTTGTACAAGTGAAAATCCTACTCATAAAGTAGGTTAGGCAATCCATGCCCAGAAACTACAAAAGACTCGATGTTGAAAGGAAAGTTACACACAAACACCGTAAATCAAGCTGCCACTATGACACCCTGGGGCATACAGAAGAGTGTCAAAATGTGTTTAAAATCAGGCTAAGTACAGGACAAATTTTATACACAGTACCCTGTGGTGTCAAACAAAATATATTAGCAATCCTGCCACCGGACAATACTTTAAAAGTTAAGATAAACTCACATCCCTATTTGAGCACCAATTCAGTGTCCCTTCAAGAGAAAAGAGGCAAGAGAACAAGGAAACTGCAAGGACCCTTAAAATCACACCCTGGAATGCTTAAGACGAGGCCAACACCGCATGGTACCGGAATAGGACCACGGGCAATGCAGGTACGTTACTGCCCGACGGGCATCAGCCGCCCCGGAGGGCGCGGAGAAGCCACGACCGCCGCCTGCTTAGGCCCCTCTGGCCTCCGGGATCCTCGGGAATAGCAGCCGCAACGCAGGATGCCTCCTCAGCCCGCCTAGCGCGGACTCCGGGAGGGGGGATGACAGCGGAGAGCGCAGCCTGAGGAGGAACCGGGGCCGCGGGGACGCGCGGGAGGGGACTCGGTGTCGCCCGGGAACCCCCAGGGCAGCGGGACCGAGCCGGCGGCTCTCCGAGCACCAGTCACCGTGAGGCGGCGCGGGCTGGCGGCGCAGGGAAGCCCCGGCCCGCGGGAGCCGTTCTCACCTGCAGGGTCCACAGCGCCGCTCTCCGCATCAGCTGCTGCCGCGGCCGCCCCCCACGCCGTCCGGCCGCAACCAGCGATGCCGCCCCTGCCCAGAGACCCGGATTGTAATAGTTTTAGAATATATTTTGAAACCAAGGAGTGTGGTGCCTCTGGCATTCTTCTTGCTCAACAATGGCTTTGGCTATTTGGGGTCTTTTTTCATCTGATACAAATTTAAGGGTTGCTTTTTCTATTTCATCATTCTCTCTCAGAAATAGAAAAAGCAACCCTTAAATTTGTATCAGATGAAAAAAGACCCCAAATAGCCAAAGCCATTGTTGAGCAAGAAGAATGCCAGAGGCACCACACTCCTTGGTTTCAAAATATATTCTAAAACTATTACAATCAAGACAGCATGGTACTAGCATAAAAACAGACATAGCAACTAATAGAATAGGATAGAGAGCCCAGAAATAAATCCATGCATTTAAAATCAATTGATTTCCAACAGAGGTGTCATGAACACAAGATGGGGAAAGGACAGTCTTTTCAATAAACAGTATTGGAAAAACTGTATATCCACATGCAGAAGAACAAAATTGGATCCTTATCTCACACCATATATAAAAATCAACTCAAAATGGATTAAAGACTGAAATATAAGACCTGAAACTGTAAAACTACGGGCTGGAAGCAGAGGCGCGCTAGGACCGAGAGGGAAAGGACGGGCGGCGCGCCCCACCCCGAGCCGGGCGAGAGGCCACCAGCCGGAGCCAACCCCGGGAGTGAGAAAGGCAGAGAGACGCGCGTGAGCTCGGCGGCCTGCCAGGGGCAGACCCCGCGTTATCCCAGCATCCACTGAGCAGCCACAACCAGCACGCAGCTGTAACAGTTAATGTCAATGAGTCACCTCCGCCCCTTGGCTAGCCTGGAGTCCCAAGGGTCCTCAGTTGCAGACATGTGCCCAAACTATGTTTCTGTATGTTTAAAAGTGTAAATTGCAAAGCACCAAATCTAGGTAAGGTTTTGGACGAGTGTGATAACAAAGTAAAAATCCTAGGTCTAGAAATCAGAGATCCGAGTTCAAGACCTCTGCCACTTAATGTCTAAGTGTCAGGGGAATCAGCCATACCAGAGTCCGTTTCTGTTGTTTGCAAGCAGGAGTTCTTACTTGTACAGCTAAGAGCCAGACCTTGGGCTAGATGCCTCAAATTCCATCTTATTTTAAACTTTACACGAACCCTAATGGCTTATATGTTATCCCCATTTTGAGAAACTGAAGCTATAGAGAGGTAAAGTCAGTCAGCTCGTAAATGGTGAAACTAGGGTTTGAACCCAGGTCTGGCTGTCTCCAGGGAATGGGCTTTTGTTTTGTTCTGTTATATTATGGAAATTTGTAAACATACACCAAAGAGATAAAATAGTATAATGATCACACCCTGGTATCCATCACACAACCTCAACAAATCAACATTTTGTCCATCTCATTTCATCTATTCTACTTTTTAGTTTTTGCTGGAGGATTTTGAAGCAAATCTCGGACATCACCTGTAAACTCCTCAGTATCAGGGGTTCTGCTCTTAACTCCTTTGTCTCTCCTACAGAGAAACCTTGAGAGAGTTACAAAGCTAGGAATGACTTAGAGTACATTACAGCATGGTAAATGCCAAAGGAGATATTTTAAAATGTTTGGGGATATCAGAGAGATGACATTGAATTGACTACCATCTTAATCCAACAATAAGGGTGGGAACACTTTAAAACATAGTCAAGGATATTTTTGACGCAGATCCCACCTGCCTGCAACAAAATCCTGAAAAAAACTGTAAAGGTAGAAAAGAGAATAGAACCAAATCTGCATTGAGCACTCCTAATAAATTGTATAAAATTGTCGTAGCAATGGGATATGAATGTGTTTTGGTAATTGTGTATTTGTTATCAGGATGAAGTTTTCGCTTTTCAGAAAGCTACAACTTTAACTGTAGCAAAAAGTTTCCTACCTAAGGGATCATGAAACCTCTGTCTCTTTAGAAACAGAGGCACTTATTTATTTGGAATTTTTATTAAGGAGCTTTGGATGCTTAATACTTCATTGCCCATATCACACTCAATCCTCTGGTAATACAGAATGGACAAATAAAATTCTCAAACTCTAGTTAAACTTTTAGAAACACTTGAACTTCCTTAGCCTGAAGTCTTGCCTTTTCTCGTAATGACAATGAAGTCTACTCCATAGCTAGCCCATTGATTCTCAACCTATTGATTGATAGTTAGGATCTTATCTGCCTGGGAATGTTGCCCCCAATTATAGACTGCCTCATTACAAGTGATATAGCCAAATACTGCAAATGACTCATGTGATACACTTGGAGTTTTTTTAACTTGTGGAAAAATATACAGAACATAAAATTTAGCATTTTAGCCATGTTTAAGTGTACAGCTCAGTGGCACTAAGTACATTCACACTGTTGTGCTACAGTCACCACCATCCATCTTCAGAACTTTTTTCATCTTGCAAAACTGAAACTATTCATTAAATACTAACTCCCCATTTCCCCTACTCTCATTCCCTGGCAAATGCATGCTACTTTCTGTCTCTATGAATTTGACTACTCTAGGTACCTCATATACATGAAATGGATATACTCAGTTTTATTAACAGATGTGAACAGCTTTTCCAAAACATCCTTCAAAATAACCCCAATCACAATTTAAAATCCAGGGGCTACATCTTGCAGAACAGACATCAGAAAAAGCCCTTGACCTCAATGGAAATAACCTTATGGGTACTAATAAACAGTTAATACAGCAGTTAAACTCCTTGGTGTTGATCCTTGCATCCTTGTCTTAATGAAGAGAAGTAAACCACTTTGAGTCAGGAAGATGTTTCTACCAGAGATCCCAACTAGAGAATTCTTAGGAATTCTCCAGAATCAGAAAACTATAGGAAGGAGACAGCTTCCACTGAAGACCATGAGAACAAACTAATGACTGCATAAAGGAGATAATCTGCATGCAAATTTCTCATAATTTTCCTAGATATATTCTTTCATCTTTTTTCGTTTATGGTACTAGATTGTTGACAGGCAACTTGTTACTTCCTAACTATGGTACCTGTAAGCAATGATTTGCTGGAGCCAGATAGAACCGGCTTATGTGAATCAATTGTTAAATTATCAAGAATCTTGCCAAATGGTTGATAAGCCATTTGTAGCCTTGGGGAATGTTTACATAATGGAAATATACAGTTATATAAAAATTATAATAAAAATATAGAATAGAGCTTCCAGTCAAGATGGCAGAATAGACTGTCACCAGCATTGCTCTCCCACAAATCAACCAATTTACACCTATTAAAAAGCAATGACAGCCAAGCTGGGGCCACTAGAGCTCAGGGGAAAAAAAGGAGAGCTCTATGGAGCTCATGAAGTCAGGAGAAGCCACGATGACAGAAAGAAAGCATTGCTCCCACCATTTCGAACCCAGCTGTTTTAAGGATGAAGCTGGTGAGCACACAGAGCAAGAGCTGGCAAAAGCCACAGCTGTGCCCTTTGTATGAAGTTGCTTGGAGGTGACAGGGGAGAAGAGGGCCTTGGCAGCCCCCAGGCCAGCAAAACCACTAACAGGGTTCCAATGGACCCTCATGGGACCAAGGAGCCACAAACAACAGAAAAAAGTAACCACTCAGAGGCCAGTGAGTCGTCACAAGGGACAGGCTCATGATCTGTCCCATGGAAAGTGTTTGGAGTGCCGGCAGTGGGGGAGACTCACTGGGTGGGCCCACTGGAGGAACATTTGGGCACAGTATGGATAGCTGATCTGCCCTCCAATCAGCACAGGCCCACTCAGGAATATAGAACTGCGAAGTGTGCAGTTTGCTGAAAAGTCTCCGGCCCAGACCTGAGTTTCCACACAACCCACCTCTTGTGAGGTGTACTAAACCTCACAAGACCTGGGAAGTGCATACAAGGTCAACCATTAAGACCCAAGCTGCACAAAAAGCCTTCCCTAGGGAATCAGCAGCAAAGGAGCAATTTAGCTCAACCACAGAGCTCAAGTGCTGGTCCCCACAGGAAGTTCCACCATTTTAGAAGTAAGCAAAGGACAACAAATTAGTTCCGGTGCAGAGTTTAAGTGGTGAGAACAACAAATAAACCAACACAGAACTGAAAGAAAAAACAAAATACCCACAGATCACAGTTTGATATCAACTAGTAAAGGTCTAACACCACCAAAGAACACCTATAAAACCTAGAAGGACCAGAAGTCCCCTGGGCTCCCAAGCCAGGGAGGGGAGAGGGCCAAGAGCCTCAGCCACTCCTGCCCCAACATCTGCAACCAGCCCAGCGACAACCCAGCTACCACTGGAAGCCCCCTAGTCTCACCTGCCAGAGTGAGGGGGGGCATGGGCCTCAATCACACTCCCCCTCCATCCCCCTCTTCCCACCCTATTTCCTCTCCCCTTCCCTTCTCCTTCTCCCCCACAACTGGTCCACAACTACACCTTAGATGAAGCATGGAGCCAGGGAAGCCAAACCCAGCCTCAGCTAGGCAAGCTGATGCCAGTGCCCTGGGCCCCACCAGGGTCCTGAAGGATGGAACCAGGGGAAGCCAAACCCAGCCACAAACAAGTAAAGAGCACACCAAAAACACCATTTTCACACGGGTAGCCCACCATAGCCACCACAATTGCGATGGCTGCCGCAAAAATGGCTAGTCTATAGCAGCAGTCACAGCCACTGTGCAGATGGCATGCCAGACTCTCAACTGCATTGACACAAGGAGAGGCACTGGTGGAGACCAAAAAAAACCCCAAAAAACAATAGGTCCTCTCTCTCCACAAAGCACACTACAGAGTAATAGAAGAAGCAGCTGATTTGTGATAATAGGAGAGGACTTGATCACACCTGTCTCAGTACTGGACAGATCATCTAGGCAACAAACCGGCAGAGGAACAGTTAATCTACTAGATGGAAGGAACAAATCTATGGTTATTAGAGTGGGGAGGGGGAGGGATTGGATAAGAGGCATAAAGAATAAATATGATTTGTAACAATGAATATGCTAATAAAAAGTAGAATATAATGTGGAAAATGTTAAGGTCAGTGTTCTATATTCCAAAGTTACTTTAAGTAATTATTTCCTCTGTGTGATTAGGTTTTATATTCAGGTCCATTCATTTGTTTCTGTTTGTGTTCAACTGTTTCTGTTTAATTGGATTTTTTCCTATTAAACTTAATTTTTTTTTGAATATGTAAATGATTTAGATGATTTAAAAGTTAAAACTACATAAAACAGGATGCTCAGCGAATTCTCGCTCCCACCCCATTCCCCATACCCATCCACCCATTCTCTACATGTAACATTTCCATTTTCAACAATTTCTTATTTATTTTTATTTCTTCACCAAAAAAATACATATGCATAAGTATGTATGTGTGTGTATAAGTATGTATGTGTGTATATTTGGATTTGTTTTCAAGCCATTTCTATTACAAACAATTTCACAATGCAGAGCATTATGTATATCATATTTTGCATTTGTTGACATGTATCTTATCTTCAGCTAGGTTTTTAGAAGAATTACTGAGTCAAAGGGTACATGCATACGTAATTTTATTAAATATTGCTAAATTTCGCTCCAGAGGGATTTTGCCATTTTGCAATCCCACCAGCAATGTGAAAGGATGCCAGAACCCAGACTTATCAACAGTGTGTTATAAAGCTTATGGACTTCTGCCTGTTGAGAACTATGAAAGATCTGGAATTTTACAACCTAACCAGTTAGCCTGGCACAGTTTTGTGGGTGCTGGCAGAAGACACTAGACTCTTAGGTAAGAGACAAAAGACTATTATTTATGGCACTGTAGGAGCCTGGGCTTCATGTTGGCATCGATTCCTCTTTCCCCCCAACTCCCATGAGGGTGATGAGGAGCAGCCCAGGTGGCTGCTGTGTCCTAGTGGGTTTGTGTCACGGCTGAGGAACACTGAGATTAGGAAACCCCCAATCTTACAACGTGTGACTAAAAATCCTGCCCAACCTTTGCCCTGAAGGAAAATGTTATCTTTATTATCTTGGTCAGGAAACAAATCTGCCCTCTGTTCTCCCAGGCTGTTTGCTTTACAAACATTCTCAAAAAGATAGTTGAGAACAAATGTTCTCACAGATGTGTAGAAACACCATGGAGGATAGTCTCCCAACACTGCCCATCTGATCATTTACAAGGCACTGTCTCAAAACTTTTGGCCATTTTCCTATGGGGTTTTCATTTTTTTCACTTAAACAGCTTTATTGAGATATAATTTATATACCATAAAGTTCACCCACTTAAAATGTACAAGTCAATGGTTTTTAGTATATTTACAGAGTTGTACAACCATCACTAAAATATAATTTTGGAACATTCTTAACACCCCAAAAAGAAATCCCATACCCATTAGCAGTCTTCCCCATTCCTGGTCTCACCTCAACCCCATCTAGACCTAGGCGACCACTGTTTTACTCTATCTCTATAGATTTATGCATTCTGAACATTTCATATAAGTGATATATAATATATGGTCTTTTGGCTTCTTTCATGTAGCACAACATTTTTGAGATTCATCCATGCTGTAGCATGTATCAATACTCTATTTTGGGGGTTATTTATCTATGACAGAAATTAGCTATTTTGTGTAATTTAAACTGCAAATATTTTCTCCCAGTTTTTCATCTTTTTATTTTGCTTATGATGTTTTTGCCAAGTAAAAGTTTATATATATATATATATATATATATATATATATACATACATATATACATATACACACACACATATACATACATACATATATATGTGTGTGTGTATAAATAGATTTGAATTTATCAGTTTTTCTCTATGGCTCTGGAATTTGAGTTACAATTAGGAAGGCTTTTTTTATGTCCAGATTATAAAGAAGGTCACATGTTTTCTTCTTGACCCTGTTTTCATTTTTTCTTACATTGAAATAACTGATCTATTTCTAGTATATTATAATGTAAAGGACATAAACCAAAACCCTTTTTTAAAAAAATGATTTTCCAGCTGTGCTATTGATGTTATTTAAAAGTTAATTTTTTCTCCAGTGATTTAGGCTGCTGCTTTGGTCATATGCAAATTTGACAAAATTTCTGTATGTACTTAGAGCTATTTCCATTGGTTTCACTGTCTGGGCAGGAACCAATACCACACTGTTTTAATTATAGGGGCTTTACAGTAATTTTTAATATTTGGTAAAGCTAGTCCCCTTATTGCTCTTGCTTTTGAGTATGTTCATAGGTATTCTTGCATATTTACTTTTCCATCTGAAGTTAGGATCCAGTGATAGAAAAAAATTGCTACCATTTTTATTGGGATTACATTAAATTTACACATTAATCTGGGAGACAACATATTTATGATGTTGATTGGTCCTATCCAAGAACAAGGAGTGTGTTTCTATATTTGTTCAGTCCAACTTTTGTTATTCTTCAGGACCGATTCAAGATTTTCCCCATATAGGTTTTGTGAATAATCTTTTGAAGTACAGCAGTCCCATCCTCTACGTGACTAGGTCAATTGAGTATGATAACTAGTCTGAGTGACTCTTCTCTTTGAGGAGAGGTGAGGAAGGGGTCTGACAGAGAAGTAAACAGAAGAGCAAACATCTTCTATGTTCTACTCTCCCTGATTCTTGTTCTATTCCCTTCACTGAGGATCTTGTATATGTTTATATTTCCGGCTATGCTATTACATAGTACTCATTGAAACACTGTCTTTAGTAAGCTTTATTGAACTATGGCTCAGCATAACACAAAATGGGAAATAGCCTAGAGAGTGAATTTGGAGATGTAGTATATAACAGGACTTGGAATTAAATTACTTCATTCTTTACTTAATTCAGAGACTTCTGAAGGGCACACCTCATCTGCCTAATGATTTGATTCCAGAAGTAGAGGAAAAACAGCAACTGTCAGGAAAGGAGTCTCACAAAGGTGAAAGCAGGACCTCCCTGATAGTCCATTAGAGGCCTCTCCTGTGAGAGATAGCTGTACCCAGGTTAACTCCAGGCTTGGCATTAAAACCTAATGGAGGGGCCAGCCCGGTGGCGCACTCAGTAGAGTGTGGTGCTTGGGAGCGCGGCGGCACTCCCGCCAAGGGTTCGGATCCCATATAGAGACCGGTCAGCTCACTGGTTGAGCGCGGTGCAGGCGCAACACCGAAGGTTGTGATCCCGTTGCTGGTCGCGGTACAGGCACGACACCAAGGGTTGCGATCCCGTTACCGGTCACGAAAAAAGACAAAAAGGGAAAAAAAAAAAAAAACCCTAATGGAATAGTACAGAGCATGAAAAACAAGGAAGTATAGGGGGAAAGGAAACAGCTTATTTCGTTCCTCAAATCCTTCCAGCTCCTCTTCATCTCAGAGAACAAAGAGATTTATTAAGTATGGCCAGCAGCAATCTCGTGTTAATATTGTTCAGCCATCTCTCTGTTGGCACTAGAATCTTAGCCTCTTCTGGGACACTTGAGATACCCACAGTTAGCTAAAATAAAAGAATTCCTCTTCCAGAAGATTTCTCATGCTTTGAATCTTTTTTTAGTATCCTTCTTCCATCTTAAACTATACCAGAACATCCACACAGTGGGGTACTATATACCTGTAAAAAGGGATGAGGAAAATCTCTATATACAACTGTGCAGTGATGGCCAGGATATAATGTTGAGAGAAAAGCAATCAAAGTATAGAAAAGTGTGTAGAGTTTGCTACCATTTATCTAAGAAAGGAAGAGTAAATATATATATATATATATATATATATAGAGAGAGAGAGAGAGAGATGTTTGTATTAAAAATAAACAATGGAGGGCTGGCCCATAGCTCACTTGGGAGAGTGTGGTGCTGATAACACCAAGGCCGTGGGTTCGGATCCTATATAGGGATGGCCAGTGCGCTCACTGGCTGAGCGCGGTGCGGATGACACCAAGCCAAGGGTTGAGATCCCTTAAATAAATAAATAAACAAATAAATAAATAAATAAATAAAATAAACAAACAAACAATGGAAACAGTCCACAGCCCTCATCTCTGCTCCTTCTACCAGCCTGGCCTGCTCATACCTGGAAAGTCCATAGCTCTACAGCATCTTGTGTGGCATTTGGGCCATCTTTGCAGTGACAATTGCCTCTCTGATTAGTGTCTGAGTGCTATGAAGATTGCACAAAGGGATCCAGATGCATTCACCCTGAGAATGTCAATGGATATATCAACTGATGCTTTGGGTTTCACTGGTTGGCAGTGGTTGACAAGCTGTTTGGAATACAGCCAATATGAGTGAAGAAATATCCTTATTTGTGGCTCTGTTACAGTGGTGAAATTTACAACCACAAGAAGATGTAACACCATTTTGAATTTGATTACAAGACCAAAGTGGATGGTTAGATAATCCTTTATCTTTATGACAAAGGAGGAACTTAGCAAACAATTTGCGTGTTGGATGGGGTGTTTGCATTTATTTTATCAGATACTGTCAATAAGAAAGAATTCCTGGGCAGAGACACCTATGGAGTCAAACCTTTGTTTAAAGCCATGACAGAAGATGGATGTTTTGGTCATGAGCTTGTTAACTTGAAGCAGTCTATGACTTCTTTTTAAAAAGTGGAGCCTTTTTGGGGGGGAGGGGAGACACTATGAAGTTTTAGATTTAAAGCCAAACAGCAAAGATGCATCAGTGGAATTAGTTAAATATCATCACTGTAGAGTGAACCTCTGTAGGCTCTAACAGTGTGGAGAAATAGTTTTGAGATAAGACACTGTGAGGAGCAGACTCTGGGTTCTATTTGCCAATGCTATTAAGAAATGGATGATGATCGGGGCTGGCCCAGTGGCGCACTGGATAAGTGCGCCGCTTGGGAAGCGCAGCGGCACTCCCGCCCGAGGGTTCGGATCCCACATGCAGACCGGTTCCCGCTCACTGGCTGAGCGAGGCGTGGGAGCAACGCCTAGGGTTGCAATCCCGTTGCCGGTCCCCGGTCCGGTACGGGGGCAACACTGAGGGTTGCGATCCATTGCCGGACACGGAAAAAGACAAAAGACAAAAAAAAAAAAAAAAGAAATGAATGATGATAGAGAGAAGGACTGGATGCCTTTTATCCAGGGCTTGGATTCCAGTTTGCTTGCTGCTACCCTGTTGATGCAACTGAAAGAGACCCAAGTGCAGGATACTCACTGGACGTTTGCAATTGGCATGGAAGACAGTCCAAAGTACCGTCTCTAGAAAGGTGGCGAATCATATTGGAATTGAACACCATAAAGTCTTTAACTCCGAAGAAGGCATTCAGGTCTTGAACAAAGTCATATTTTCCTTGGAAACTTCAGACATTACAACAGTTCACACTTCAGAGGGTAGGTATTTAATTTCCAAGTACATTTGGAAGAACACAGAGAGCATAGTGATCTTCTCTAAAGAAGGTTCAGATGGACTTATGCAGGGTTACATATATTTTCACAAGTTCCCATCCCCTGAAAAAGCCAAGTAGGAGAGCGAGAAGCTTCTGAAGCAACTGTTTGATGTTCTCTGTACAGACTGAACTGCTGCTGCCCATGACCTTGAACTGGGAGTCCCATTCATGGATCATCGATTTTCTTTCTATGTTCTCTGCCACCAGAAATGAGAATTCTAAAGAGGGATAGAGAAACGTTTCCTGACAGAGATAGCTGAGGAATCTAATCTGATATCTAAAAAGATTCTCTGGCCACCGAAAGAAGCCTTCAGTGATGGGATAACCTCAGTTAAGTATCCTGGTTTAGGATTTTACAGAACATCGGGCTGGTGATGTAATGATGGCAATTGCAGCACAAAAGTTTCCCTTCAGTACTTCTAAAACTAAAGAAGGCTATTACTACCATCAGATTTTTGAATATCACTACCCAAACTGGGCTACCTAGCTGACCCACTACTGGATGCACAAGTGGATCGATGCCACTGGCATTTCTCCCTGCACTCTGACCCGTTACAGTCAGCTGTCAAAGCTCAAACACTCTTTCAGCTATAGAGTGAAAGTAAATTTTCTTCTTCTTGTGAACGGTTGGAGGGTTGGGGACGAGCAGGAAGAGCAATAAGGGTCAACCACTCAGGCTTACTTGGGCATAAAAAATGTCTTAAATCTAAAAAGAAGGAAGGGAGGCAGGGAGGAAGGGAAATCATAAAATTAAAAAGCAATGGTTATCAATGGTGTGTGGGAAGAAATAGGAGGGAGGGAACAGAGAACCCAGCAAGTTTTGTATATTTAACTCTAGAATCATGTAATTATTTTTAAATAGCTCTAAAAAATTAAACTTAGCAATCACCGAGTATCAGTAGCAAAATGAAACAAATGAAATCACTAAGATTCTTTATGATTACCTAACTACAAAATCCAATGGCTTTGCTCCAGTGTTCATTCACCTTAACTTCTCTGTATAATCTGACGGTGTTGATAATTGACTCACTATTGAAATTTTCTCCTTCCTTGGCTTTTCTGAGACCACTCTTTTCTGGTTTACCTTATAAGTCTCTGATTTCACTTCTCAGTATCCCTCATTGGCCCTTCTTTCCCTACCTATCTTTTCAATATAGGTAATTCCCATTCTTAACTTATTCTTTTTAATCTACCGACCATTAAGATCATATACTCCCTGGCTACTATTAGACATATTAACATTAATATGTACTTATGAAAAAAATTTTAAGAGCAATATGAGTTTATCTATTAGAGGAAAATCTTGTTATGGAAGATGAAAAGTGGTTCAATGTCAAGGGAATTGATCCAAAATTTCTTTGAGTAAGTAAATTTCTTTTGGAAAGTTTCTTTGAGTAAGTTATTTTGCACATCTACTAAATTCCTATCCATTTTTCAAAGCCTAGCTCAGATGTTAACTCCTATGTGACACCTTCTGAAATTTCTCTGGACAGAATTAATTATTCCTTCCTCTTCACTCTGGTCACATAGGAGCCCTCTTATGGTGCTTATTATATTGTATCGCATTATATTTATGGGCATGTTGCTCTCCACTTCTAGACTATGAGCTTTTTTTTGTGTGTGTGGCTGGCTGGCACAGGTATCCAAACCCTGACCTATGAGCTTTTTGAGAGCATTGAGTCTGGGAATATGGTTCTAAGAAAGTAGGACAAAAGAGAATAAAGACAAAAATGTGGAAAGGAAAACAGAGTTGGAAGAACAGAGTTGGGCCCCAAAGAGATCAAAGGTAAAATCAGTTAGTTTACTTCACCAAGAATGAGATATAAGATAGTAGAGTCTCCAGTAGAGACACCAGTTTAAAAGTAAGATACATGCTGAAGATTCATGAAATTCAAGGAATCTAAGACTGAGATTTGCTAATTTCTAATCAATTGCCAAGAGTTTCAGTGATAAAGCAAAAGGAGCAAATCCCCACTTATCAGTAGCACAAAGTTACTTTCACAGGGTCTAGTAAGCCACAGGACAATTCTTTTAAAAGTATGTCACAGAATATGGTAGTGATGGTGATATACTTTTAAAATCTCCCAAATCCACTCAAACAGACAAACTATAGTAGCAAAACTTAAAAGCCATAAACAACAAAATTAAGCGACACATTATTCCCACAAACACCAAAATAGAAGTGGGGAGGGGGAAAAACACTAGAAGCTACAAGATTTGCATAATATCAGCATTTGTGAAGGATGAAACAGACAGAACCCAGGATATTTGAGCCTGAGAAAATGGAAACAGCAAAAATCAGCAATAGGACAGAACAAGGGCTTACACTAAGATGAAACTGTAGGAAGTAGAACCCGAATTTACAAGTGCAGAAACCAGCCACAACCAGGCCAGCAATGGAGCAAGCCAGCTGCCCCCCAGGTCCTGAGATGGGGACCATGGGCTTCAGCCCCACCCCCGACCAACTGCAAACAGGCCAGCAACGGTGGGCCAGACCCAACTCCCCCCACCCCCCGCCCAAGCAACAACATCTTAGAATGTGCTTATTAGCCATGTGTGTTTCTTAGGGATGTGGGACTTAGAAAAACTCATTTTTAAGAGTTCTTTTTGCATTAAGGATGTTAATCATTGTATGTTAATCATTGTGTGTCATTTGTTCCTTATCAAATGACTTTAAAATTAATTTGGGGGGAGAATCAAAATGGCAGAATCACCCTCTCCCACAACCAATTTATAGCAATTATAAAGCAAAGACTGCCAAACTGGGGCAACTAGAGCTCAGGGGAAGAGGAGGAGAGACCTACGGAGTTCATGAAGGTGGGAGAAGATGCAATGAGAGAAAGAAGGGACCACTCCGACCGTTTCAAGCTCCGGCCATTTCAAGGCTGGCCGTGGTGAGCACGTGGAGCAAGAGCTGGCAAAAACCACAGCTGTGCCCTTTGTGTGAAGTTGCTTGGAGACTGAAGGGGAAAGGAGGGCCTTGGTGGCCCCCAGGCCAACAAAACCACTGACAGCGTTCGCATGAACCCACATAAGAGTGAGGCGCCACAGACAACTGAAAAAAGGAGACACTCAAAGGCTAGTGAGTTATTTCAAAGGACCAGCACATGGCCCACCCCATGGGAAGTGTTTGGAGTGCAGAGGATGGCTGAGATTGGCCCACCAGGGGAACACTGGTGCACAGCAAGGACAGCTGATCTGCCCTCCAATCACCACAGGCCCACTCAGTGGAGACTGCTCAGGAATATAGAACTGCAGGGGGTGCAGTTTGCTGAAAAGACTCAGGCCCAGATTAGAGTGTCCACACAATCCAGGTGTGTCAGACCTCACAAGACCCAAAAGTGCTTAAAAGGTCAATAATTAAAACCTGAGCTACAGAAAAAGCCTTCCCCAAAGCATCAGCAGCAAAGCAGCAACTTAGCTCAACCTCAGGGCTCAAGTGCTGGTCCCCACAGGAAGTTCCCCCATTTTAGAAGAAAACAAAGGACAACAAATGATTCCAGTTCAGAGTTTAAGTTGTGGGTGTAGTTAATAATCCAACACAGAAGAGAAAGAAAACACAAAACACCCACAGATATAGACAAAGTTCTGATATTAACTGGTAAAGGTCTAACACCACCAAAGAACACCAGTAAAACCTAGAAGAGCTAGAAGCCCCCCGGGTTCCTGAGCAAGTATGAGAGGATTCCACGGCCCTCAGCACACACCCCCAACATCTGCATCCAGCCCAGCAATGACCAACCTGCCTGCTGGAAGACCCTGTGCCCCAAGCCTGGGTAGGGGGCCGAGGGCCTCAGCCGTGCCCCCCAACTCTCCACAACCAGGCCAGCGAAGGAGCCAGCCATTGGCCACCCTGCCCCTCCACCCCCACCCCTCTTTCTTTCCCCCTTCCCCCCCACTGCTCTACAATAACATCTTAGAATGTAAAAATAATAATGATAATAATAAATAAATACATTTAAAAATAATTAATTTGGAATATTTTCCTTCATTTCTATGTTGAGAAAATAATTTCCTATCTAAACACTGAATAAAATAAATAAAACATTTTTTTAAAAATTTACCAGTATAGGGGCATGGGGGCAAAAGTAAGAGAAAGTCTAGATAAAAAGTGAAGCCAAGAGATCTCAGGAGGTACAAAGCATTATTTTTGAATATTTTGTAAAAACAATGAAATAGGGAGCTTTAAACTGCAAAGCTAGAAAAGTTATCCTGACTCATTCCTCCTAACAGTTCAGGAAAACTAATTTCCCATGAAAATGAGCAACAAAAAAGGGAAAGCAGTCAAATATGGAAGTTACTATGAGGAAAAATAGAATAAAGAACAAAAATAGCAACAATAACATTTCTGCAGACAATAAAAGCATAAAAACACACCCACAAAGCAGATGAAAACCTAATAATTCAAAACGAGCTCAAAATAATAGGCTTGAGAGAACAACATAGATAAAAATTAGAAAAATTATAAAGTGAGATTATAGAACTCAGAAGAGAATAACAAATATAACAATAATGAATTTCAGAAAGGAAGATTAAGTTAGAAGTAGCAAAAGAGCAAATACAAGGGGAAAAAAAGCCTTAGAAGAAATAGAGGGTAAAATAAAAACAAAGTTTAAATCAAAAATAAGAGATTAAAAGATTTGAGAAAAAGTGGCTGATAAGATAGTCACAGAGCAACAGAGAAAAAATACTAAAGACTATATTTCAAGAAAGCTTTCCTAAAGTGAAAAAACTACTAAAGTTATGTACTGAAAGGGTATATACTGCATATACAAATGCTGGAAAGGATGTGGAGCAACTCAAACTCTCACACATTGCTAAAGGGAGTGTTAAATGGTACAACCACCTTGGAACTCTTTGGTAGCTTCTTAATAAAATAAACATACAGCTACCTTATGACCCAGCAAATCCACCCTAAGGGGCTTATCCAAAAGAAATAAAAGCAGAAAGGTTCTAGACAGCTGTTTTTAAAAATTGTAAAACCCAGCTGTCCATCAATAGATTTGATAAATAAACTGGAGTATATTCATAAATAGAATACATTGGTAACAAAGAAAGATATACTAATACATAGGACATGGATGTACCTTTAAAATATTATGCCAAATGGGCCGGCCTGGTGGCGCACTGGATAAGTGCGCCGCTTGGGAAGTGCGGCGGCGCTCCCGCCCGAGGGTTCGGATCCCACATGCAGACCGGTTCCCGCTCACTGGCTGAGCGAGGCGCGGGGGCAACGCCGAGGGTTGCGATCCCGTTGCCAGTCCCCGGTCCGGTACGGGGGCAACACTGAGGGTTGCGATCCATTGCCGGACACGGAAAAAGACAAAAAATATATATATATATTATGCCAAATGAAAGAAGCCAACATAAAAAAAAGTGCACACTGTATGATTCCATTTACATAAAATTCTGGACTTGAAATCAAATCAATGGTTGCTTATGGAGGGACTGACTGGAAAAGGAAATGAGGGAACTTTCCGAGGTGGTGAAATGCTGTGTGTCTGGAAATGTATTCATCACGATTGGATGACCAAAACACAAAAGAAAACAAAACCCTGAAGGTCTACTTGAGATCTGAGTACTACATTTCACTCCATGTGAAATAAAACTTAATGTTTAGAAATGTGTTCACAGACATGCACACACACACACACACACACACACACACGAGAAAAAGACTTAAAAGACTGGATCCTGATTGAAACAATCTGATTTTTTAAACTTATCACATTCATGAGACCATCGGAAATTTGAACAATGACTAAAGAGTTAATGTTATTTTAGGAATGATAACTGTATTGTGATTTTATAAAATAAAGAATTCAAAGTCTGGCCGGTTTGCTCAGTTGGTTAGAGCAAGGTGTTACAACACCAAGGTCAAGGGTTTGGATCCCCATACCTGCCAGCTGCCAAAAATTAAAACAACAAATAAATAAAATAAAGACTTCATCTTCAAGAGTTATATACTGAAATGTTTATTGGTAAAATTATATCATGTCTGGGGTTTGCTTCATAATAGTCTGGCACCGGAGACAATGGATAGGAGGCTAACTGAAATAAGATTGACCATGAGTTGATAATTGCTGGAGTCAGAAAATGGTAAATGAGCATTCACTATACTATTCTGTATGCTTTCGTGTATGTTTAAAGTTTGGGGGCTGGCCAGTTAGCTCAGCTGGACAGAGCATGGTTTTGTTACACCAAGGTCAAGGGTTCAGATCCCCATACTGGCCAGCCACCAAAAAAAAAAAAACTTTTTCATGGAGAATGGATGAACAATTGCTATGCGCAGCAGGGAATGAATCTCACAAACATTAGGATGAACAAAAGAAACTGGACAAAAAAGTGAGCATACAGTATAATTTCAATTATACTTGTAAAAGTTTAAAATAGGCAAAATAAATCTATGATGTTAGAAATCAAGACAGTGGTTACCCTTAGGGGAGAAATAAGTGGGAAAGGGCCAAGGAGGGCTTCTGTTGTGTGGGAAATATCCTCTTTTTGGTCTGGGTATTGGTTACTTAGATGTGTTTTCCTTGCAAAAATTCCTCAAACTGTACACTTATTATTTAAACCCTTTTCTGTGTGAATGTTGTACCTCTTTTTAAAAGTTATGATTTGCAAGATTAAAAGTAAAAGCAAATCAACAACGTTTTAGTCCGTTTTGTGTTGCTGTACCAGAATACCCGAGACTGGGTGATGTATAAAGAACAGAGGTTTATTTGGCTCAGATTCTGGGACAGTTGCATCTGGTGCGGGCCTCAGGCTGCTTCTACTCATGGCAGAAAGCCAGAAAGCAGCAGGCAGCCGGCAGATGCAAGCAGATCACATGGCAAGAGGAAGCAAGAGAGAGGAGGTGCCAGGGTCTTTTAAACAATCAGCTCTTGCAGGAACTAATCGAGCAAGAACTCACTCAGGGCCACGTCCCCCAGGGAGAGTATTAATCGATTAGTGAGGGATCCGCCCCCATGACTCCAAAAGCTCCCAACGCTGCTACACTGGAGATCAGATTTCCATGAGTTTTGGCGGTGACAAGACATTCAAACTCTATCAAACAATAAAAACTATTTGTTGTGTATGCGGGTACTTCAAAAAGTTTGTGGAAAAATAGAACTGAAAGATAATGTGAATCTTTCCATGACCTTTCCATGACCTTCGTATCCTAAGATAGCTTCTTTTTACAACCAATTTAAGCGTATACCCTGCAAAGACAGCTTTACTACTAATGATATACCCAACTCTTTGTTAAGAGAAACAAAGGAGCAAATACTCAAAACCAGATACTGAAAGTTAAACTAGTGCCTTCAGCCTCTTGAATGGATCAATATCTCATCAAAGTTCTAACAAGCTCTCAAACTGATATATGACGGTACTTCAAAAAGTTCTTGGGGGCTGGCCCGGTGGCGCACTGCTACAGTGCACCGCTTGGGAGCGCAGCGGCGCTCCCGCCAAGGGTTCGGATCCCACATACAGACCGGCCGCTCACTGGCTGAGTGAGGTGCGGGTGCAACACCAAGGGTTGCGATCCCGTTGCCGGTCCCGGTCCAGTACGGGCGCAACACTGAGGGTTGCAATCTGTTGCTGGGCACGAAAAAAGACAAAAAAAGAAAAAAGAAAAAAAAAAGTTCTTGGAAAGAGCCATATTACCTTTTAATTCTATTTTCCACAAACTTTTTTAAGTAACCTTTTTGAAGTACTCTATACACGTACATACACACAGAAATGCTAATAAACATTCAAATGTCCCATGCAGTACTCAATCCACAAGGCCTACTCTTGTCTGTGAATAATACTTTGGCAGTCCGACTTATCCTATCTGACTAACTTGTTAGTTTGACTAACTAGAACACGCGAGGGTGCTTCAAAAAGTTCAAGTAAAACTTCAAATTATCTTTCGATTCTATTACTCCATGAACTTTTTGAAGTGTCCTGGTACATACGAATACCATACATTTGTAATTTTGTTCTTCAAGGCATCCAGGGTCAAACATATTGTCCCTTAATCATATAAATGATAAACACACTCTGCTTTGCCTTGTTGTAAAAGAAGACATGCATACTCTCCCACCAATACAATATAAAAGCTGGACAAGACATATCAATCTGGGCCACTTTCTGACTGGATACAGTCCTCTATTTAACATAGAAATGAAATCCATTGCATGACCTTCCTTGACTCATTACCTTAAATCCATTACCTTGTCCAAGACACAAAGCCAGTAAGGGATGAAATTAGAACTCTTAACCATTATAATTGAAGTTTGCAGTATATATTAGTCTGTTTCTGTTGCTTATAACAGAATACCTGAAACTGGATAATTTATAAAGAAATGAAATTTATTTTTTATAGTTTTAGAAGCTGGGAGGCCCAAAGTGCAGGGAGCACATCTGGTGAGGGCCTTTCTCTTGGTGGTGACTCTCTACAGCAATGCAGGCTGTCACATGGAGTAAATGGGCTGAGCAAGAGAGCTGACCTGCTCACTTGATCTCCTCATAATGCCATCAGGACAACACCCATTACTTTATGAATGGATCAATCCATTCACAAGGGCACAGTCCTCACAATTTAATGACCTTTTTAAGGCCCTACCTTTCAAATACCATAATTGAATTTCCCACCTTCTAGACAGTGTTACAATGGGGGTCAAGATTCCAATACACAGACTTTTGAGGGACATGCTTAACCCATAGCACAGTGAAAGCTTCAGAAAGGCAGTAATGTTGAGACACTTTGCTCCCATCCCTCAGGCCCACCCCTCCACCACCAAACATTACTCTTCTAATATTTCATCTGGTGCTGCCCTTATAATAAGCAGATGCATGGATATTGTTCCTTATAACTCAGATTGAAGTTATATGAATGTAGTCTCTGTCTCCCTCTCAAAACTTCTTATTGTATAGTACTTGCCCTTTATCTTTTTCTGGTGATATGAGATGACACGGTGCCTATGTGAAGAGGTGAAGTGAGGTGAATAATGTAGGGGTTATGACATAGGTATCATGGTGCAGTGTTAGGCTACTATCAATCTCCTGATGAGACGCCAGAAGGAAGATCATCTGCTTTGGTAATCCTGGATACTTGAGCTACAATGATGTCAATGGCTGGACATCAGGAGCAGACAATGTCAATGGCTGGGATTCTCCATAGTTCAAGGTTTTTTTCTGCTGAAACTTTTGGAAGAACATTGTAATTGGGTGTTGTTTCTCTCTCTCTCTCTCTCAACTCATCAAAGAGTTGCTGCGGTGGTCCTACGGTGACTATATGTGTGACTTTAATGCTGTGTTCTATCCAAGCACCAAGTTGAATCGAAGGAGTGCATTCCATAATTTTGTCCTTTAATGCCTGTGCAATTTGAAACACTTTGGCAGATTTTGGTAATGTCCACATTGCTGGTTCTGCCTCAGTTTCTTCCTCTTTGTCTTCCTCTTCCTCTGTGACTCAATGAGTTCTTTGAGTTCCTCATTTGTTAATACTTCCCGATGGCCTTCAATATGTTCTTCCACTTCTTCTTCAAGCATGTCAGCAAATCCTTCTCTACCAACTTGTCTTGCTACGTAAATGATTTTCCTAACTTCGCCATCAAACTCTGGGAAGCCTTGAAGATCATTCAAAACTTCACTCCAAAAGTTCTTCCAGCAGGGATTTACATTTTCTGGTTTTAATTCATCCATTACAGCTTTGATGAGTGTTATTGTGTTAGCGATAGTGAATGATTTCCAGCACTGCATTATGTCCACCTTAGGGTCTGCATCAATTGTTGATTGAATGTGACCAACTCTCAAGTCGTGTATGTGGCCTTGACCTGGTCAAGGGGCTGAAGCAATGAGGTTCTATTTGAAAGCAAGAATATAATCTCTACATTTTCATTTGCAGATTCAGGATAGACAGGTGCATTGCTGTAACTAAGCACTTAACTAAGCACTTATCGTGAACTGCAGCCTCAACTTTTGCAGTCTGAAGTGTGACTGCAAAACTAGCAAAGATTTCTTTTTCTTTCTTCACAATTTCATGGCTAGAAGATTCATTCTTACCATAGATCTTAGCAAACCTCAGCATATGATTTTTTTTTCTTAGGTTGAGAACTTTCACCTTTTCACTTAAAAGAAATACTTTACAGCTTCTCTTTGGTGTATCCGAATTACCAGCATCACTACTCTTGTGCTTTGGGGCCATTATTAGGTCAAATAAGGGTTACTTGAATACATACACTATGATACCATGACAGTCAACTTCATAACGAAGATGGCTACTAAGTGACTAACAGACAAGTAATGTGTGCAGTGTGGATATACTGGACAAAAGGGATGATTCACCTTTCAGGCAGGATGGCACAAGATTTCATCACACTACTCAGAATGACATGCAATTTAAAATTTATGAATTGTTTATTTCAGGAATTCTCTAATATTTTCAGATTGTGGTTGATTGCAGTTAACTGAAACCACAGAAAGTAAAACTGCAGATAAAGGAGCACTACTTTACTTGGGCACTGTACTTGCTTTGCGCAGAAGGGGAGCCAGAAGTGCCCAAAAGCTCAGCATTCCCTGAGATGGACCACAGCCAGTGACTGACTATTGCAGGAATACAGAAGCTCAACTCCTTTGCCTCAGGGTGAGACAAACACTAAGGTGGTAGTTGATGTTCCAGAGGGTTTCAGAGATGAGTCTGGGTCTTCAGCTGAATTGTACCCTTCCTTGCTTCTTCCTTTTCTATACCCTGCTTTTCCCACTCCCTTACTGGTTTATGTAGAAAGCACTTTCTTTAATTATTTCACCCAAATTTTTGGTTCAAGGTCTACTTCTGAGAAAATCCAACCTAAGACAAATTGTTTCAAACCATTGGAAAGCAAAAAGCATAGGCAAGATTTAACAATTAGAGAAGGGAAGCACATGAGGATCAAGGTGGTGCAGTGGTAATCTATCTCCCTATCAGAAAGAAAAGAAAAAGTACAACCTGTTATCCACAATACATTCACAATATCTACATACAAACAAAACACACTACAAAAAAAAAAAAAAAAAGCAGAATCAAATGATCAAAAAGCAAGAGGAAAAAAAAACAGACAATAGAAAAAGAGCCACAGGTGAATTCGATTTTGGAATTATCACATAAAAAACTTTAAAATACCTATATTTATATTTAAGAGAAGAAATAAAAAGATGTTGAATTTCACCAAAGAGCAACAATTGATATATTTCTTAAAAAGGCAAATGGAAATTCTATAACAGAGTGACTATATCTGAAATCAATATTTCAAATAGTGGGTTTGATGTTAGATATGACACAACAGAACAGAGAATTAGTGAACTGGAGAACAAGTTAGTATAAAATAACCAAGTCAAAGCACAGAGAGTACAAAAGATGGAAAACACAAAAAAGTACATAAGAGAAAAGGTATTTTCATTATGTTCGATATAACTCTTATGTACTTTTTTTTTACATAAATGTAATTGGAGTTGAAGAAGCAGAAGAAAGAATGAAACAGAAGCATTGAGAAAAGAAATAATAGACAAAATGTTTTCAAAATTGATGAATTAGGGCCGGCCCGGTGGCGCACTGCTATAGTGTGCCGCTCGGGAGCGCGGTGGCGCTCCCGCCGAGGGTTCGGATCCCACATACAGACCGGTTCCCGCTCACTGGCTGAGCAAGGTGTGGGCGTGACACCGAGGGTTGCGATCCCGTTGCCGGTCCCGGTCCGGTACGGGTGTGACACTGAGGGTTGCGATCCGTTGCTGGACACGAAAAAAGACAAAAAGGGAAAAAAATAAAATAAAATAAAACAAAATTGATGAATCTTATTAAACCACACATCTACTATGCTCTACAACACAGAGGATTTTTAAGGCAACAAAACTATTCTGTATGATACTGTAATGGTGAATACATGACATTATGCATTAGGCAAGACCCACAGAACTGTAAAGTACAAAGAGACAACGCTAATATAAAATCAAGTTAATAATGGTGCTGATAACATCAAGGTCCAGGATTTGATCCCTACACCGGCCACCCACCCCATCCCCCCAAAAAATCAAGTTAATAATAATAGAACAATATTGATTTATAATTGTAACAAATGTACCACGTTAAAGTAACATGTCCATAATAGAAGAGACTGTATTTGTGGGTGGGGAAGGGAATGGAAATTATCTGCACTTTCCACTCAATTTCTCTGTCAAACTAAAACTGCCATAAAAATAAAGAAAAAAATAATTTAAGGGCCAGCCCGGTGGTGCACTGCTACAGTGCGCCGCTTGGGAAGCGTGGTGGCGCTCCCGCCGAGGGTTTGGATCCCACATACAGACCGGCCGCTCACTGGCTGAGCGAGGAGCAGGGGCAAAACCGAGGGTTGCGATCCCGTTGCCGGTCCCGGTCCGGTACGGGCGCGACACTGAGGGTTGCGATCCATTGCCGGTCACGAAAAAAGACAAAAAGACAAAAAAAAAAAAAAAATTTAAAAACCTCAAAAAAAAGGCTCTACAATCTTAAGATAAAG
>NW_007726278.1:841700-853157 GCF_000696425.1 Galeopterus variegatus | reverse complement strand
ATCCATTGCCGGTCACGAAAAAAGACAAAAAGACAAAAAAAAAAAAAAAAATTTAAAAACCTCAAAAAAAATGCTCTACAATCTTAAGATAAAGAGAAAACTACACCTACGCATGTGATAGTTAAACTGAAGAAAACCAAATATAAAGAGAAAAATCTTAAAAACAGGAGATAAAAATAAGGCATCACCTTCAAAGGGGCAATGAGTTTGAAATGAGTTTGAAAGGCAAGTTTTCAAAAGAAACTGGGAAGTCAAAAGACAATGAAATGACATTTTTAAAGTGCTTTAAGAAAAAAGAACTTGATATCAGTAAAAATAAAGATGTTATCAACTAAAATGCATTAAAGATCTAAAGATAAGACCAAAAACTATAAAACTCCCAGAAGAAAACATAAGAGAAAAGCCTCATGGCATTGGATTTGGCAATGATTTCTTTGCTATGACACCAGAAGCATAGCAATAAAAGCAAACTAGACACATAGGACTACATCAAACTTAAAAATGTCTATATATCAAAGGACACAATTAACAAAGTGAAAGGCAACCTACAGAATGGGGAAAAGTATTGGCCAATCATGTATTTAATATATCCAGAATATATAAAGAACTCCTACAACCTCAAAACAAAAATGGGCAAAGAACTTGAATAAACATTTCTCCAAAGATGATATACAAATAGCCGATGAACTTATGAAAAGATGCTCTACATCACTAATCATAAAACTCAGAGTAGGCATCAGAAAGTACACTCTTTTAAATCAGGAACAAGACAAAGATGTGAATTTCCTAACTCTTATTCCATATCTTCTATATGGGATAATAAGAAAAGTTGTGAAAAGTATAAGATCTAAAAAGGAAAATCTAGTTGTTATTAAACACCATGATTACCTATATAGGAAATCTAACGGAACCACACCATTAAAATTAATAAGAGAATTCATCAAGGTTGTAGATTATAGGATCAGTATACAAAAACCAACATTCCTGTATATCAGAAATAAACAAGTTGAAAATGCAATTTTTAAAAAAAATGTATGAAATAGTGAGAAAACTATAAGGAATCTTGGAATGTACCTAACAAATGATGTTAAAGTTCTTTAGAAAGAAAATTATAAAAATTTATTTAAGTACGTAATATGAAGACAAAATGCTCATGAATGAAAAGACTCAATTTTTTTTTTTTTTTTTTGGCTGCACAGGGATCCGATCCCTTGACCTTAGTGTTATGAGACCATTCTCTAACCAACTGTGCTAAAGATGTCATTTCTTTCTGTATTAATTTACCCAGTCAATGCAGGTTCTCTATAAATCTTGACAGTTGTATATGTATGTGTGCATAATTTAAAAGGTGAATGTTAAAATTTAAATGGAAGAGTAAAAATGTAAGAACTTCCAAGACAAATTTGAAAAATGAGGGACTTTCCCTCATTATTTTTTCATTATTATATCAAGATTTAGTATAAAGTTTTAGTGATTGTAACAACATGACATTGGCACAAAGTTATAAGCAGAGACCAATGGAACAGAAAACAGCCATCTGCCTATGGTAAGTTGGTATGTGACGGCATTAGAAATCAGTAAGATGGAATATTCAATAAATAGTGCTGAAACAATTGGCTAACTACATAGAAACATTATAAATCCTTACCTCAACTGTAAACAAACCACATTCCAGGATTAAATTCTACATTTGAAAAGCAAAAATAAAAACTTTTAACAACAAAAAAAATAATGTCTTTTGATTTCAGGAGGGATTTCTTATGTTAGATACAAAGAGCAACTGCCCTAAAATAAAGTGTTTGCTATTTGTGTGTTATCAAAGAAATCCTTTTTAAACATATTTGGCATATTTGGCCAAGTGTCTTTTTTAAAAAAGACACTTTTCATCACCACAATAAAATTAGAACATTTTCATCACCCTGTGGCTAATATGATAGAAGTTTACAAGTACTTGTGTTTCACGTAATAGTTCAGGGTAGATAGATGAACTATGCTCTGTGAAGCCATCCTAGAGACCCAGACTAGTTGGGTAGCTTTGTTATCCTCAACATGTACCTTGTAAGATTGCTCTAGATTGTAACATGCCAATGTGAAGGAAGGTGAGGAGAGAGTGGTTGAATGCTCAATATCTTAAGACCTATATGCAGAAGCAGCACACATTACTTCCAGAATATTCCATTGTGGGCAACTTTGATGCAGAATACCATGCAATGGTATCAATCCCTGGGAGAGGAACATCATGCACTGGTTACTAATAGATCTGCAACATAACCAGTGCCATCTTAGACAAGCCCAATTACAAAATGGTGCCTTCCACCTCTTCCTCTCCCCTCCCCCATTCTCTCTTACAAGAAGCCTCATGGTTTCGGAGAAAATGAAACTTTTGGAGTTTCCACTTGCATAGAACTCTCCATCCCCATGACCTAACTCAAACCCCACCCTGGAATTACATCACCGAGCTCTTGGCACCAACATACCAATATAAGCTCTACCACCCCCACACCTGGTGCTGTCCCCATTTTCAGGGCAGCCCTGGGCTGCCTGCCACTTTGAGCACAGCCCGGCAGATTTTCTTCCTTTAATAAAGCTTGAATGGTACCTGGCATCTCGGCTCACTTTCTTTCAGTTACCAATCCCAGGGAAGGACACAAAACATCTCACAATTTCTGCTGAGATTTTCTAAATCTGGTAGGTTCCTGGGTCTAGCAGCAGGCTTTACATAAACCTTTCTTCCAGAATATGAGTCTGGTGAGACAAAACACTCACATGACAAGACAGACAGAGCAGCTTCATTACTAACAGATAGCCAGCAAGGATAAACAGGAGCCTAGGATCCATGGACAGCCTGTCTCCCAAGCTCCAGGAAAGCTGCCAAAGGTAAATGGAGTTTCTTCTGTCTGTGTCCCACTGAGCAGCCCTGCAGTTGAGGAAACTGAAAAGCAGTCATCTTTGAGTTTTAAACCCTGGGGGATAGGTGGATCACAATGCTCGAGCATTTCAGGACATTCTGTTCTAGGAAGAATGAAGACAAAGCATGGGCTATTCTGGACAGTCCTTCCTTATTTCAGGATGTTGCATTCTTTGTACATTCAACCTGAGAATGGCAGGCAAGAGGGGAAAGAGCTGGGTTAGTCAAGGTCATTTGGGGACATGCCTTCCTGTAGCAACTTAGTCACCAAGCTGCAAGGGAGGTGTGGAAATATAGCTTAGCTGGGTATCCATATGTCTAGCTCCAACTATTATTGTGGAAAAAGGAGAGAATGAAGTTTGGTGGACAACTAACATGGCTCTGCGAAACTACACTAAAATTAAAAATTTTTTCTTAATAAAAGACACTTTCAAAAAATCAAATAATCAGAGAGCTGGCCAGTTAGCTCAGTTGGTTAGTGTTCGGTGTTATAACACCAAGGTCAAGGACTTGGATCCCCATACCGAACAGCCATCAACAAAATAAAAAATAAAGATAAAGAAATAAGTACTGAAACCAAAAACTAGGAGAAATTATTTGCAAGGAATATTGGTATCAAAAATATATACACACTCTACAAGAAAATGAACAGACAGCCAAACAGAAAAATGATTAAATGGTCATTTCAAAGAAGAGGAAATTACAATGGAAAAATGACAATTATACTTGGTAGTAATCAGAGAAATGCAAATTAAACCAACAGGAGATACTCTTTCACACCCACCAGACTGTTAAAAATTAATATATTTGATAGCCTGAGTTATTTAAAAATGTGGAAAAATTGGAACTCTTCTTCAATGTTGATGGGAACATAGGCTGGTATAACTTCTTTGGAATTTTCAAAGAAATTTAAAAATACATAAAATGGCAGCAAGTGCTGATTGCTAATTGTTTACCACAATACCAGTATCTGTTCTTCCTTACAAACGCAATTTCTAATTTTTAGCTGGGTACAAAGCCATCCAGACTAAAGACTACAGTTTTCATTCTCTCCTGCAGGTCGGTATGGCCATGTGGCTAAGTTCTAGTCAACTTCTAGTACACAAATGTCTGCTATATAGGAATTCTTACACATCTGCACCATGAGACATGTTCAAGGATTCATAGCATCACTATTTGTTATAGCAAATAGTGCAAATCTGTTACTCAACAGGAAAGTGAATATGTAATTTGTGATTTATCCATACAATGGAAAATCATACATCATTTAAAATTAATGAACTGCATTTATATGATCAGCATGGACATCAAACATAATGTATGAAGAAAGTACATTTCAGAATGATATATGCAGTGTAATATTATTGAAATACTACTCAGCCATAAAAAAAGAATGAAATTCTGCCATTTGCAGCAACATGGATGAGCTTGGAGAAAATTGTTAAGTTAAATAAGCCAGGCACAAAGAGAAATACCCTATGTTCTCACTCATATGTGGGAGCTAAGAAAGAGAACAAAACAAAACAAATAAACAGTAATAATAAGTTGAACTGTCAAAAGGAGAGAGAATAACTATGATTATTAGAGGCAGGAAAGGGAAACGGGGAGGGAGATAGTAAGAGGCTAGTCAATGGACACAAAATTATAGCTAGATAGGAAAAATAAGTCCTATTGGTGTACCATTGGCCAGGAATCTATAATTAACAATGATTTACTGCATGTTACCAGAGGACTAGAAGAAAAGACATCAAATGTGCATGTAACAAAGAAATGAATAAGTTTTGCAATGATGAATATGCTAATTATCCTGAATAGATTAGCACATATTGTATACATGTATTGAAATATGACTCTGTACCCCATAAATATGTACAATTAATATGTTTCAACAAAAAATTTTAAAAGAATTTTGAAACATAAGACAATAGCGAGCCTGTAGTGAAAGTATAAAAACAGGCTTGAGAATAATACACACTAACTAGGATAGTGGTTATTACCTCCATGCAGGTAAGGTGGGTGCAGGTAAGGTAGGAATTTTAGTTGTATCTATAACATTTTCTTTCTTTTTTTTTTTAAAGGTGATATGAAGCAAATATGGCAACATGTTAATATCATTGGGTATATTTAATTTTTTAAATATTTTCTATATATTTGAAATAATTCATAATTATAAGATTTTAAAGTACTGTAGAAGCACCATAACTTAAACTGTTAAGCTCTTGAAATGAGTGCTTAACAGCTAACTTATTTTTAATTTAAAAAACTATTTTAGTTGAACAATTTTAATCAAGTTAATAATAAGCAGTAAAAGTGCATATTTTTAAAATAAGTAGTAAAAGCCCTGTGGAGTAACATTTATAAAGCAAATGTATTTCACAGGGCCTAGCTTCCAAGACCCTGTAATTTCAGATATGGCCTAACTTTTTAAAATTACACATAGAAATGTTAAGCTTGCAAAAGACAGGAAACTTTCCCCAGGTTAAAGTCTCTGTTGTAGATAAAGAATTGTAACACAGCAAAATTGCTGGCTCAAAGGGCAGATGTCCTGGGTACAGGTTAACCTATTGATTGATATGTTGAGAAAGTTACTTGATTGTTATGTAAACATACTGAGGCAATTGCTGTAGGAAAAGAAAGCGTTTGCTAAGAACAAGCTTTTGTTGGTAGATCTACTTAACCTTTTACAAATTGCATTATGGAATTTCACTTTGTTTATTTCACTGATGTTACTAGTTTCCATTTGTTAAAACTATACTTAGCCATAATTCTGCCCATGTCCTTGTGTTCTTTGTAATGATTAAATCAATTGAATTTTCTTGTGAAACTTCTTTGTCTTTTCAATAAAAGGGAGAGGCTAACTTTGAATCAGGGCTGTCACATTCAGTTTTCTCCTCCTTATAGGGAAATTACTGAAGTGCAGTCCTTCCGGGCTTCTCAATGCATTCATAGTGCTTTGAGTAATTGAGTAATTCTTTTCTATGTCTCCATTTCACAGGGGGAAGTGTAACAAAGCCCCATATTTTACATGTTTAAATTGTTTTTTATTGTCTGTACTTATAAGGTACTGAAGGTGAGACCCACTCCTGAATCTCCTTTCTAATGATGGAATAAGGTACATATTGTTCTGGAGTGCCACACACATTGAATGTATGGTTTGTTCAAATGAATTCAAGAGCAATAGTTGGTTTTGTTTTTGGAGGATCAATGGTCATAAAGTGAAGCCACTCGTGCCATTTGGGAGACACCATGCTTCTATCCACATCCACGAATGTGCTTTTTTTTACATTCATTTCAGTTGTATGTTTATATAAACCATTGGTGACAGCCATAAAATTGCTTGTTGTCCTTACAGTATTTTTCTATACTTGCTTTCCACCACTAATGTACTAACCCTTACATCATATGGCCTGAAGAAAATTTGTAGGTAGCCTAGGTGGTCACTGTGGCTACTGACCTGCAGCAGCCCATGCCTCAGCACCAAATGGATCTCCATTTTGTCTGGCAGGTCCTGCCTCCTGGGTGGGTAACAGTTAATTTAGCTATATAGTATGCAAAAGTAAGATGAGGCAAGGAAAAAATTGATGAGACAAAAGATAAACAATGATCATAATTGAAATAGACAATTCAGAAGAAGCTGTGGGTTTAGGGGGAGAAGATGATTTGTTCAGCTTTGGGTATACTAAAATTCATATTCTACTTATTTTGGGATTTCCTAATGGAGAGATCAAAAAGGCAACTGCAAGTGCAGATCTGTTAAGGAGGCAGTTCACAGCTAGAAAAAGAGACTTGAAAGTCACCTACATGGCCATTGACATCATAGGAGTGGGTGGGATGTTTGCTCCATCCAGTTGTGTTGTGCATCATGCTTCTCTGTTCTGGACTCAGTGCCCAGTGGTCAACACTCAATAGAATCTAAGTAGTAAACATAGGTCCAATGCAAAGTCAGGTAGGTTTACTCCCAAGAACAACAACAACATTTTTTTTTCCATACATAGGTGTATTAGTCCATTTTTGTTAGTTATAACAGAATATCTGAAACTGGACAATTTGTAAATAAATGAAATTTATTTCTTGGCATTTTGGAGGCTGGGAAGTCCAAGGATGAGGGAGAGCATCTGGTGAGGAACCTCTTCTTGGTGGGGGCTCAGCAGATCCCTATGGCAACATAGGCAATCACAATGCAAGAATGGCAAGAGTGTTTCATGTGCTTTCCTTTTAAAGCCACCAGTCTACACCCATGACAACCCATTAAACCATTAACCCATTACTCCTTGAATGGATGAATCCATTCTGGAGGGCATAGTCCTCAGAATCCAATCACCTCTTCGAGGCCCCACCTTTTGAATACAAAAATAAATTTAAAAAATAAAATGAAGCTGGTGTTGTCATATCAAGTAAATAGGCTTTAAGACAAAAAGTATTACTGGGCATAAAGAAGGATGCTAGTAATAAAACACGTGTCAATTTAAATGAATATATAACAAACCTAATTTGTATTCACCTATAGAAATCCCTTATTAGATAAATGCTTTGTACATACTTTCTCCCAACTGTTGGTTAGTCTTTTCATTTTCTAATAGTGTCTGTATTAGTCTGTCTTGTATTGGTATAATAGAATACCTGAGACTGGGTAATTTATAAAAAACGAAAGTTTATTTGGTTTATGATTCTGGGACAACTGTATCTGGCATGGGACTCAGACTGCTTCTACTCATGGTGAAAATGGCAGGCAGCCGGCAGGTACAAGCATATCACATGGCGAGAGGAAGAAAGAGAGAGAGAGTGGAAAGGTGCCAGGGTCTTTTTAAAAACCAGCTATCATGGGAACTAACAGAGTAAGAACTCACTACCCCCACCCACAGAGAGAGTTTAATCAATTCATGAGCGATCCAACCCCATGACTCAAACAGCTCCCAACACTGCCACAAAAGGGATTAGATTTCCACATGCATTTCTGGGGGGACAACACATCCAAACTCTATCACTGTCTTCTTAAAATTAACAACTTTGTTGAATTTTAATCAATATACCATCCAATTTACCTATTTAAAGTGGACAATTCAATTGTTTTTAGTATAATCACAGACTTATGTAATCATCACCACAATAAATACTAAAACATTTTCATCACCCTGTAATCATTAGCAGTCACCCCCTCCTCACAACTCTTCAGTCCTAGGCAACTGCTACTCTCTTCTCTGTATATAGATGTGCCTCTTATAGACATTTCATATAAATGGACTCATATAATATATGATGCTTTGTGACCTGGCTAAGTTTCATCCAATTATAGCATTAGGCTCAAAGTCTAAGATTTTGTGATCTGTATCAGGTCTGGGTGCAGCTCCTTTGGTGTGGCTGCTTGTAACCTATGAACTAAAATTATCGCCACCCCCCTCCAACACACTGAACATAAAATGGTGAGACATAGAAAGGATAACCACAATAAAGAGTCTCATCATAAAGGGGAAGAATGGGAGACACATGACAGACACACGACCATAGCAATTTTGAAATTCAGCTAGGCAAATGTTGCCAGGATCTTCTACTCTGGTGGTAGAGAATGTACCTTGATTAGGACTCTGTTTTTTCCTTGGGAGTGGCTTTTAGTCTACTTTTTCATACTACCCTTGGCTGCAGACTCAGATCCTGGTCAGATCCTTCCCATGGCAGGAGTCATAAGTGTATTTTCCCTGTATTTCTTCTCCACCCTCTTTACACCTCCCATATTTCCAGTGCTCCCACCCCCACCTGTTTAAGAGTCTTTTTAAGTAAGCTCCTGTGATATTCATGCTACGAGAAAAGTAGGCAAATAAAATTACTTATTCTTTTTAATGGTTATTTTAAGGATAGGATTTACACACACGCACACACACACACTTTCAAAACAGCTGAAAATATGATAATATTTACAATCCAGGCTAAACAGTAGGCTATGTAACTGAGAAGACTTACAACACCCTTGGTAAGTAGCTAGTTGAAGAGACTGGAATACCTTGTGTAGTTGGAGCCCAATTAAAACCTACTGTAATTTATATCCTAGAATAATCACACTGGGCCTTCCCTCAAAGCCATTTAAAAGGATGGGGAAAACTGAGAAACACCACCCAATTCAAGTCCTGCAGCACCTTCACTGACATTCTACAATATTCATTCTGTGTTTAGAAAAAAATAAACCTTTCTCCTTCCCCACATCTTCAATTGACTCTCCTTTCTTTCACCTCATGCTTTGTCTTCTACTAGGAAGCAGCAACAAATTTCTGCTCTCAGTAACAGCTTCCCCAATTAGAACTATAACCACTGCATTAAACAAACAAGATTCAAGGGATGTAATTAGAAGGTAATTTTACTTCTGCTCATTGCATCCTTTAAAATTTTTTTGAGAACTCCCCCTTAAACATATGAAAAGAAACACACCTTCACTCATTATAAGTTGCAAATTAAAATTACATTGAGATGTCGTTTCTCGCCTACTAAATTGGCAAAATTCCAAAAGTTTTAAATAGAAACTTTTTAATTGAAACCTTTGGGGGGAAAGGTACTCTTGCACAGTAGGGGTGGGATTTTAAGGGTACAACTTCTATGGATAGTCTTTTAACAAAATTTACCCAAACTGCCAATGCATTTACCTTTGATGCAGCAATTCTATTTTTAGGAATAAGTCCTACAGATATGCCTATGTATGTAATGTGTTTATACACACACATAGGTACACATATGTATACACATACACACACAAGATTTTTCCATTGCATCCATTACTGTTTGTAATAGTGAAAGATTAGATAAAACCCACATGTCCAGCAATAGGGTGCAGGTTGATTAATCCATGGTATATTCATACTACAGAATATATGTAGCTATTAAAGAGAATAAGGAAGATCTCAATAAGTTGATATATAGAAAGATCTCCAGGATATACTTCCAAGTTGAAAAAAAAAAAAAAAAGCAAGGTAGATCATGAAAGATATTCAGGAATCCATCCCCCTAGGAAGCTCTAGTAATCCATCCTTCCACCTAAAAAACGACTAAACTAGCAGGAACTGTTGAACTGTTAGAAGTAACTATTTAGAGGCTCCCCACACTAGACCGGGGCTCACGTCTCTGCAGCCTCCACCCACCAGCCCACCCTACATTTAGCACATCATGTGATCTGGACTCAGATTCTAGGATTCAGTATCCTTGCACTCTGGCCTTCATCCATCCTGTAATGAGAAACTGAGCCAATTCTTTCAGCCATCCTTCGTGTAGTGCCTCATCTGCCCAAGCTCACTACACCACCTCTCACAGTACATCTACTCTCCAGGAAGGAAGAAGAGAAAGGGGCCCTCCAGACCCAAGTGCCCCAGCATATCGAGCCGAGCTGGAGCCGATGGGCGGCGGCCGCACTCAGACCGGAGACTCCGCGCGCTGCCCCCAATTCTCTTCTGAGTCTGCCTGCTCTGTTCATTAGACTGCCCAGTGGAACAGAAGATACTCTGCTCATTTCATCTGATCTGTGGACTGTGAAACCCCCTGCCGCAATGAACAAACATCAAAGAAAAGATACCAGAAATACGAAAAATCAAGAAAGTACACCACCAAAAGATAATAAATCTCAAGCTCTAGATCCTATAGAACAAGAAGCCCTTGAAATGAGGAACAAGGAATTTCAAGTGATAATTCAAAGGAAACTGAATGAGATACAAGAAAATGCAGCTAGACATCATGATGAAATGAGGAAAAGTATACAGGAACTGAAAGAGGAAATGTACAAGGAAATCAATGCCCTGAAAAAAAATGTAGCAGAGCTTGCCAAGGTGAAAAATTCATTCAACCAAATAAAAAACACAACAGAGAGTTTAACCAGCAGGATAGCGGAAGTTGAAGAGAGAGCCTCTGAACTTGAAGATGGACTGATTGAAATAACACAAGCAGACAAGAAAAAAGAAAAAAGAATCAAAGACATTGAAGAAAAGCTGAGAGAGACATTAGACAACCTTAAGCACTCAAATATCCGAGTCATGGGTATTCCAGAAAGGGGGGGGGAGGAGAATGTATTGAAAACATATTCAACAAAATAGTCACAGAAAAATTCCGAGGCATAGGAAAAATCACAGATCTTCAGATCCAGGAAGCTCAACGATCTCCAAACGTATTCAACCCAAAAAGGTCTTCTCCAAGACATGTTATAGTCAAATTGGCAAAACTCAAGGACAAAGAGAGAATCTTAAAATCTGCAAGAGAAAAGTGTCAAATCACCTATAAGGGAGCCGCAACCAGGCTAACATCAGACTTTTCATCACAAACCCTAAAAGCCAGAAAGGAATGGGATGATATATTCAAAATACTAAAAGACAGAGATTGTCAGCCAAGAATACTCTACCCTGCAAGGCTATCCTTCTGAAATGAAGGGCAAATAGTATATTTCTCAGACAAACAAAAACTGTGGGAGTTCACCACCACACGACCATCGTTACAAGAATATTCTCAAGGGAGTACTGGGTTTGGTTCCTGAAAAATAACTACCATTGCCATAAAAACCCAAGAACAATCTAAACCCACAAGTA
>NW_007726278.1:838896-839306 GCF_000696425.1 Galeopterus variegatus | reverse complement strand
GGAGCTAAAGGTAAATGAATCAATTCACACACATACATACACACACACACACACATACACATGCACACACTCTCACACACACACAAAAAAACAAACAAACAACAATAACAACAACACAACAAAAAAATAACGGGGGGGAGAGGAAGATATAACATCCACAATTTTTTTTGAAGTTCTTACAACAAGCAAATGGAGGGGACACACTTGGGTGGGAGGGGGGAGAGGGAGGAGGGAGGGAGGTTTCGGTGATGGGACATAATAATCAACTACATTGTATATTGACAAAATAAAAATAATAAAAAAATAAAATAAAATAAAATAAAGTAATAACTGCATTGATCAAAAAAAAAAAAAGACATAACAATCATAAATATGTATGCACCCAATGTTGGAGCAGCCAGATTTATAAA
>NW_007726278.1:835344-837686 GCF_000696425.1 Galeopterus variegatus | reverse complement strand
CTTTTCCTTCCCCCTCTCTCCCCCTTTCTTCCCTCCCCCCCATCTTGCAATGTGAGACCCCTGGGTCACTGTCACCACCACCAGACGGACTTTGGACTGCCTAGCCTCAGAAACTGTTTTTGGATTCAAAGCATAAAAACCATTACAAGATATACAATCTATGTGCTGAAAGACATTATGACACCACCAAATTTAACTGCAGAATTGCACAGTATCCTTTTGAAGACCATAACCCACCACAACTAGAACTTATCAAACCCTTTTGTGAAGATCTTGACCAATGGCTAAGTGAAGATCACAATCATGTTGCAGCAATTCACTGTAAAGCTGGAAAGGGACGAACTGGTGTAATGATTTGTGCATATTTATTACATCGGGGCAAATTTTTAAAGGCACAAGAGGCCCTAGATTTCTATGGGGAAGTAAGGACCAGAGACAAAAGGGGAGTAACTATTCCCAGACAGAGGTTATATGTGTATTATTATAGCTACCTGTTAAAGAATCATCTGGATTATAGACCAGTGGCACTGTTGTTTTACAAGATGATGTTTGAAACTATTCCAATGTTCAGTGGCGGAACTTGCAATCCTCAGTTTATGGTCTGCCAGCTAAAGGTGAAGATATATTCCTCCAATTCAGGACCCACGTGATGGGAAGACAAGTTTATGTACTTTGAGTTCCCTCAGCCTGTTGCCTGTGTGTGGTGACATCAAAGTAGAGTTCTTCCACAAACAGAACAAGATGTTAAAAAAGGACAAAATGTTTCACTTTTGGGTAAATACGTTCTTCATACCAGGACCAGAGGAAACCTCAGAAAAAGTAGAAAATAGAAGTCTATGTGATCAAGAAATTGATAGTATTTGCAGTATAGAGCGTGCTGATAATGACAAGGAATATCTAGTACTTACTTTAGCAAAAAATGATCTTGACAAAGCAAATAAAGATAATGCCAACCAATATTTTTCTCCAAATTTTAAGGTGAAGCTGTACTTCACAAAAACAGTAGAGGAGCCATCCAATCCAGAGGCTAGTAGTTCAACTTCTGTAACACCAGATGTTAGTGACAATGAACCTGATCATTATATTCTGACACCACTGACTCTGATCCAGAGAATGAACCTTTTGATGAAGATCAGCATACACAAATTACGAAAGTCTGAAATTTTTTTTATGAAGAGGGATAAAACACCATGAATACAAACTTGAATAAACTGAAAATGGACCTTTTTTTTTTTAAATGGCAATAGGACATTGTGTCAGATTACCAGTTATAGGACCAATTCACTTTTCCTGACCAATCTTGTGTTACCCTATACATCCACAGGATTTTGACACTTGTTGTCCAGTTAAAAAAAGATTGTGTAGCTGTGTCATGTATATACCTTTTTGTGTCAAAAGGACATTTAAAATTCAATTAGGATAAATAAAGATTGCACTTTCCCATTTTATTCCAGTTTTATAAAAAGTGGAGACAGACTGATGTGTATATGTAGGAATTTTTCCTTTTGTGTTCTGTCACCATCTGAAGTGGCTAAAGAGCTTTGTGATATACAGGTTCACATCCGACCCCTTTGCACTTGTGGCAACAAAGAAGTTTGCAGTTGGCTAAGGGAAGTTTCTAAAGAGTTTTGCTACATTCTAATGCATGTATTTGGATTAGGGGAATGGAGGGAATGCTCAGAAAGGAATATATTTTATGCTGGACTCTGGACCATATACCATCTCCAGCTACTTACATGCACCTTTCTTTAACATGCTACAGTTATCAATCTGGACATTTGAGGAATTGGCCGCTGTCACTGCTTGTTGTTTGTGCATTTTTTTAAAAAGCATATTGGTGCTAGAAAAGGCAGCTAGAGAGAGTGAATCTGTATTGGGGTACAGGAATGAACCTTCTGCAACATCTTAAGAACCCATACATGAAGGGATGTAAAAATAATGTGGTCGTAGATAAGAAACACAGCAACAATGACTTAACCATGTAAATGTGGAGCCTATCAACAAAAAATGGGGTTGAAACATTATAAAAATTGACAATGATTTATTAAATATGTTTTCTCAATTTAAAAAAAATAATAAATGTGATACACCATATTAATAAAATCAAACACAAGGACCATATGATCATCTCTATAGATGCTGAAAAAGCAGTTGATAAAATTCAGCACTCATTCATGACAAAGACCCTCTATAAGTTAGGTATAGACAGAAAGTATCTCTACATAATTAAAGCCATATACGATAAACCCACTTCCAATATCATCCTGAATGGGGAAAAGCTGAAAGCCTTTCCTTTAAGAACAGGAACTAGACAAGGATGCCCACTCTCACCACTCCTATTC
>NW_007726278.1:820078-835045 GCF_000696425.1 Galeopterus variegatus | reverse complement strand
CAAGTCAGGCACAGAAAGAGAAATACCACATGTTCTCACTTATTGGTGGGAGTTAAAAATATATAAATAAATTCACACACACACACACACAAAAACCAGGGAGGGGGAAGAAGACATAACAACTACAATTCCTTGAAGTTGGTATGACCAGCAAACAGAAAGGACATTGTTGGGGGGGAGGGGGAGGAGGGAGGGAGGTTTCAGTAATGGGCAACAATAATCAACCACATTGTATATCCGAAAAAAAATTTTTAAAAAATTTTTAGTAACAAAAAAAATAAAAAAAGAAGTAACTATTTAAGAACTCTGGAGTCTAGTCAAACATTTGCAACATCCAGTGCAGAACTTAACAAAGAGGCTGGTAAATTTTGGCCTTTGGCATAGTGGCTATTATCCCCCAACCCCATAGCAGTCAGCCATGGAGAGATTGTGTCTTTAAGTGCAAACAGAATTGTTGACTCGGCTCTCAACAGGAAAAGCAATGTCCTTGTCCCAGGAGTTCAAAACAAAAAACAAGCAAATGCTATACGAACTATCTAATGACAATTAAAAGAAAATAAGGTAATTGGGTTCTAATTTAAGAATAGGCATTTGAACCCAAAATAAATGTATAAAAAAGGTTACCTTTTACTATATTACCTTGAAACTTTGAGACATTATTTTCTGAGATTGCTATTTTAAAAGGTATGAAAGCAATACTAAATCTCTCAGAGCTGGGCCGGCCTGGTGGCGCACTGCGCTAGTGCGCCGCTTGGGAAGCGCGGAGGCGCTCCCGCCAAGGGTTCGGATCCCACATACAGACCGGTTCCCGCTCACTGGCTGAGCGAGGCGCGGGGGCAACGCCGAGGGTTGCGATCCCGTTGCCGGTCCCGGTCCGGTACGGGGGCGACACTGAGGGTTGCGATCCGTTGCCGGACACGGAAAAAGACAAAAAAAAAGAAAAAAAAAAAAAAATCTCTCAGAGCTAAAAACATACAGTGTAGTTATTTAAGCATTGGTTCTACTTTGGGTCCTTCCACATGTCACATGGCTACATGATATTCCCAAGTCATAGATTTTGCTGTTTGATCTCTGATTCAGCTTGAAGATATTTCAGGACTCCCAGAGCTAGGCAGTTCTCTGAATACACTAAGTATACATATGAAGCAGCTCAAATGTGCAAGTGCTTCCATCAACAATCACTTCAAAGGTCATTAATAACTTACAGGTGCGAGAGTGGAAATGCCCTCTGCACTCCCCTGCCCCTTCTTGAACTCTAGCCACTCTCGCTGAGCCAGTTTTGTAACAGTGAATGCTCAACTTAGTATTTCTCTTTCTCCGTTTTCTCTTCCCCGGCTCTGGGGCTTTTAAGGTGACATTCCAAAATCTAGAAAACATAAAAGATGACCAAAATGCTTCAATGCGTTAATTCTGTTTTTAAAAAATCCTTATTTATTAGTTGATTGACAGTAAAAGAAAATACTTTAAATCCTTTTTAAGAAGATACCTATAAAGGAAATGGAAAGACAGAACTGGTGATCGGTAAAAATCTGCCTGTTTTGAATCATGAGAAAATTCAGATGGACTCTAACATCTGTTTGGTTTCTACTAATGCTGAAGATAGGCTCTAAAACTTTACTAACATCTCCAAAAAAGTCAATGAACTGTATGTGAGACAGGAGCTCAATTCAACATCTAGATCATGGTTTCTCAACAGGAGAACTGTTGACATTCTCGGCCAGATAATTCTTTGCTGGACAGGGCTGCCTTGTGTACTGTAGGATGCCTAGCAGCATCCCTGGCCTCTACCCACTAGATGCCAGTAGCATGCCCACACCCCGCCCCCAAGTTGTGACAAACAAAAATGTCTTCAGACATTGCCAAATATCCACTGAGGGGCAAAATTGCCCCCAGTTGGGAACCTCTAATCTAGATGGTGGTGTCTTCTGAACTTGAGCCTATGAATATGTATCAACTCCACATCTGTGCGAGCCAAATAAGACAGTTAAATGCATGTTTAATCTTTGGGTGAAGGAGTAGATTACTTGTAACTACAAAGGGGAAAATGTACCATTATGATAGAGAGGACTGGCAGTCATTACCTTAACCAAGTGACCAAACATAGCATCACTAGTGATGGGACAAAAGGACATCATGTATTTAACCTGTGATTAATCAAGTCTCTGGACCAACATCAAATTTATAGAAGAGAAGGGACAGAACAAGTTAAATGACACCATGAGGAAACAGCCAGACAAACACAGAATGTAAGACATACTATAATCAAAGTTGCCTGGACCCTTCAAAAAGTTAATATAATAAAAAGAAAATAAGGCTGGTCAGTTAGCTCACTTGGTGAGAGCGTGGTGCTGATAACTCCAAGGTCAAGGGTTTGGACCTCCTTATTGGCCAGCTCTAAGAAGCCTCAGCTCTCTCTCTCTTCCCTCTCAACCTGTAGAGATAAGCATTTTTATTCTTTTTTGTCAGTCCAGTATTTCTTCATGTAACACAAGCAAAATGTATTTTCCCCTTACGCAAAAGGTAGCATAATATATAAACTGCTTACCTCCTCACTGCTTTCACTTTTCAATATATCCTAGAGATCTCTCTATATATCAGTACCTCAAGATCTTCCTCATCCCCTTTTGCAGATGGGTAATATTGTATTTTGTAGATGTACCATTGCTTATTTAACCAGTCCCCTATTCCTGGACACTTGAATTGTTTCCAATCTTTGTCTATTTTAAGCAATACCACTATGATATCCTAGTATGTGCAGATGTATACATGGGATAGATTCCTAGAAGTGGTAATGTTAAGTCAAAAAATGTGGTGGACAGAATAATGGTCCCCACAAAGTTGTCCATGTCCTAATCCCAGGAACCTGTGAATATGTTACCTTATACTCAAAAAGAACTCTTCAGATGTCAAGGACCTCCTGACTTCCACCCTAAATGCGAGTGGGCTACACGTAATCACAAGAGTGCTTTTAAAAGGGAGGCAGATCAGAGAGGAGAGAAGATGCTACACTACTGGCTATGAAGCTGGAGAAAGTAGCCATGAACCAGGGATTGCAGACACCCTCTAGAATCTAGAAATGACAAGGAAATATATCCTTCCCTAGAGTCTCCGGAAGGAACACATCACTGGAGACCCATTTTAGACTCCTCACTTCCAGGACTGTAAGATAATAAACTCATGCTGTTTTAAGCCACTAAGTTTGTGGCAATTTGTTACAACAGCAGTAGGAAACTAATACAAAGGGTAAATGCAAATATAAAGTTTCTATATATTACCAAATTCCCCTTCATAAAGTTTGTACCTTTTTGTACTTCTACCAGCAATGTGCCTATTTTCCTACCATTTCTCCAACAAAGTATGTTATTAAACTTTTGAATTTTTGCCCATGTGATGGGTGAGAAATGCTTCATCTCATTATGGTTTTAATTAACGAATGAGGTTGAACATCTTTTCATGTATTTAAAGGATACGTTCTTTTTCTAAACCTGTCTGTTAAAATACTTTCTACATTTTTCTACTGGGTTGTTGCTCTGTTTCTTCTTATTTCTAAAAACTCTTTACATTTTAGCAATTTTATCTCTCTGTAATATAAGTTACAAATATTTTCGCCACTTAACCATTTGTCTCTTCACATTGTGGTATTTATTGTCATATGTAAATTTTTAATGCTGTTATTTTTATTTATTTTTACTTAAATTTTAATGTTTTCCTCAATAGGTTTTGCATATTCAAAATATTTTATCATGGCCTGCCTGTTGTAGTTCATCAATAATTAATTAATATTGCTTGCTGATTTCAAACTGTAGCGATTGACTTGTTTTCCTTTCTTATTTCTGCAGAGATATCCAAATGGAAGAAAATTACAGTGAGAAATACATAGAAGATGGAAAAAGAAAATTCCAGGTAATCTATCACAATTTTTAGCAATGGACTTACTGCTTTCTTTAAATTCATTAAATTGAAAAGAATCAAAATAATTCATAAATGTGATGAAAGAGTCATCATGAAATATTACTACAAGGGTATACTTTTTTACCCCATCCACATTCTTTTAAATTTTATTTTTGAGAAACCCATTCCTGTATCTATATAGCAAGACATTCTTTCTCCTAATTAAAATAAATTAAGGACCATTTCTAGATCACAATGAGGCAACTACATTTAACTGAATCACTACCAATTAGGGAAGAAATGTAAGCAACTATAAAATGGAAGTTGTATGATTTTGATAATTTTGATAAAAAAGGTCATCACAAAAACTATTTTAAGTTTTCATACAATTTAAAAATTGTTGATAGTGGGAAAATATTGTTTTGATTTTTTATACTATGTTGCTTTTGAGTTCTAAAAAATGTTTATACAGTTGTGGGGATTTTTTAAATTTAGAAAAAAGCTATATGGTGATAAAGCTATTTACGTATAATCTACAATTTTGCTAAATATTCTTATTAATTTTAGTGGCTTGGTTCCTTTAGATTTTCTTTATAGATGAGTAATAACAATTTAGATTTTCCTTTTTAGACCTTATGCCTTTCATGTCTTTTCTTATTGTCCCATATAGAACATGCAATAAGATGTGAAACAGAAGTTATGAGATGGGCATCTTTGTCCTGTTCCTGACTTAAAAGGGAATACCTTTTGATGCCTACTCTGAATTTTATGGGATATTCTTTATCTCTTATCATTTGTACTTAGATAATTTCCTACCACAAATACGTATTAAATTTTATCAAAACTTTTTTCTGAATCTTTTGAGGTGATTATATCATGTTTTTCCTTTAACCTGTAAGTGTGATAAATATCAGTAAGATTTCTACATTAAACCATTAAACCATCCTTGAATTCCTGGGATAATTCCTCCTTAGCCAAAATTGTGTTTTTTTATACATGCCACATTTGATCTGCTCATTGTTTTTGTTGGTTTTGGGGTTTTTTGGAAGCTGGCCAGTATAGGCATCCAAACCCTTGACCTTGGTGTTTGGTGTTCTCAGCACTGTGCCCTAACCAAGTGAACTACCTGGCCAGCCCCAATCTGCTCATGTTCTACTTAGGAATTTTACATTTATGTTAATAAGTGAAACTAGATACAATTTTTCTTTCTGTGGCCTTTCTCTTACTATCCTTGTTAAATTTGACCACACTCATCAAATGAGTTGGGCAACCTTCCTTCTTTTTTTTTTTAATTCTATTAAATTGTTTTTATAAAATGGAGTTCCTTGAAGGTTGGAAGTCATTATGAGCCTTTTAAAGTTTTAAAAATATTATGGGCCTGATGTGTTTTATTGTGGAAAAATTTTAAAGAAATAATTCCATTTGTTTAATTGTTGCATGTTCATATAGATTTTCTCTTTCTTCTTAAAGCAGTTTATCAGGTAAATACATTAGGCAAGAACTAACAGAAAAATCGACTCCCTCTGACTTAAAAGAAAGAGCTTAATTTTTTCCCTCATATAACAAGAAGATCAGACATAGTCCAGACAAGATATAGCTACTTAACGATGCCACCAGGGATGTAGACTCTTCTTGTCCTCCATTTTATGCTTGCTACACTTTGGACTCAACAACAGGTGCTTGGGTCCTTACAACCATTTTTTTAGGTAAGAAAGAAAATTAAGCAGAAAAGGGTGGCACCTGTATCAGGAAACCAAAGGCTTTCATCTCATCATCCAAAACTGTTTCATGGCTCACCAAGCTGCCACAAAGGAATTTGGGGAAGTATTTTTATCTGAGCACATTATTACCCCAAACAAGATCAGAGCTCTGTTAATGTTGGGCCCATTTTTAGGAGCAAACATTATCTGTGAGCCACATGGTGCCCATGGGTGGAGGATGAAGATGGCACCCGTGGGAAGTAGGAGAGGCGTAACCCAAGACAGCTCCAAAAGGTTTTTATTGGTCCTCCAGTATTTCCGCACTCGTGAACCCTGCGTGATGGCTATGCTCAACATGTTAATACAAAATGCATGCCCGGGTGATCCTTTAATCGATTGGTTAGTTCTTGGAAAGCCCCTACTTGCTTGCTTATATAAACTGCAGTGTAACGGCAATAAAGTGGAACTGCCCTGACAGAGCCCCTGCCGCGGCTGAGTGTCTCTTTCACAGGGCTGGGTTGGCGGGCAGCAGGCTCACTTTTCCCCAAGATCCCTCGGTCCCAGCACCGGGGGGTAATCCTGTCAGATCCTTCTCCTTCTAGGTATGCGGGAGGACCCCAGGCTCGCCCCTGCATGTTAACATAGGAGGAAAGTTGACTTTTGAATTCTCAACTGGCAATACCTGCTGTAGCCACATCTGTTAAGTTATATTTTTTTAGGAAATTGTCCATTTAAGCTTAGGTCCTATCTTCTATAATTTTTAAGAATCTCTACTATATCTACAGTTTTATCTCCTTTAAACATTCTGAATATTATACATTTGTGCCTTTTAATATTATTTTTTGCCAAAAGTTTGTCTATTTTATTAATCTTTTCAAAGAACCAACTTTGGTTTTCCTGCATCTATTGCGTTTCTTGATTTCTAGGACATTCATTTCCATGCTCATTACTATTATTTTCTTCCTTCTTCATATCTTTGTTAGATTTTACCCTCTAGGCTTTTTTGTTTGTTTTTTTATGTTATTGCAAGTGGCATTTTTAAAACTTCATTTGCCATTTGTGTCTTGCTGGTATGTAAAAATACAATTGGCTTTTGTATGTTGACATATCTAGTTATCTTGCTAAATGTACTTATTAATTTTGATAGTTTGTAGATTCCTTCAGATTTTCTACCTACACAGCATGTTCTCTGCAAATGTTTCATTTATTCTTTTCCAATACTTATGCCTTTTCTTTCTTTTTTTCTAGACTTATTGCACTGACTACAAGGCCAGGACCTCCAGCACAATGTTGAATAGAAGTGGTAAGACCTGATATTCTTATCATGTTCCCAATCTTAGGGGGTAAGTATTCAGTCTTTTACCATTGAGTGTTATGTTAGCTGATGATTTTCTGTAGATGTTCTTTATCTGATTGAGGAAGATGCCCTACTTGCACTTTGCTGAGAGTTTTTATCATGAATGAGGGTTACATTTTGTCAAATGCTTTTTCTGCTTCCATTGAGATGGAAAAGTTTATATTCACTAATTCAAATTCTTTATTAGATATAGAGTTATAGGTTTTCAGTTTCTTATTTTGTCTGTTTTGGTATTTGTGTCTTTCAAGAAATTTGTCCATTTCATCTGAGTTCTCAAATTTATTGGCAACTGATTATCTTTTTGATGTCTTTCGTTTCTAATATTGGCAGTTTGTGTTTCCTCTTAATCAGTCCAGCTAGTGGTTTCTTTAATGTTATAAAATCTTTTAAGAAACTTTTGTTTTTGTTGATTTTCTCTTATCATTTATCTATTTTCTTTTTCATTAGTTTCCACTCTTACTGTATTATTTCTTTCTTTCTGCTAATTTGGAGTTAAATGCTTTTTTTTTAGCTTCTGTGAAGGTTAATTCTAGGTGTCAACTTGGTTAGATGAAGGAATGCTGAGAAACCTGGTAAAGCAATCTTTTCAGGTGTGTCCATGAGGGTGTTTCCAGCAGAGATTAGTATGAAAGTCTGAGTGGACTGGGTAGGAAACACCCACCCTCAGTGTGGGTGGGAACCATCCAATCTGCTGGAGGTCTGGAGAGAACAAAAGACAGAGGAAAGAAGTGACGCTCTCTCTTGATCTGCTGGAGCTGGGATACACTCTTCTCTCCTGTCCGTGGACATCAGAGCTCAAGACTCTTCAGCTTTTGGGTTCCAGAACTTACACCAAGGACACCATCAGCTTCCCTGGTTCTGAGGCCTTTGGACTTGGACAGAGCCACACTACTGGCATCTGGTTTACAGACGGCCTATTGTGGGACTTTTCTTCATTGTCACATGAGCTAATTCCCCTAATAAATCCCTCTCATATAATTACAATGTATCCTATTGATTCTGTCTTTCTGGAGAACCTGACTAATACAGCTTCCTACAATGGAATTTTAAAGAATTTATTTTTTTAACCCTTCTTGTTTTTTAAAATAAGCAAAGCTATAAATTTCCCTCTAAGCATTGCTTTAGTTGCATCCCTGGATTTTTGTGTGTTTTCATTATCATTTAGCTCAAAATATTTTCTAAACTCCTTTGTGACTTATTCTTTGATCCATAGGTTACATAGACTGTGTCGCCTAATTTCCAAATATTTGAGCATTATCCAAATATCTTTTTGTTTTCAATTCCTAATTTAATTTATTTAGGTCACAGAACATAATCTGTATGATTTTAATTTTTTGTATTTTGAGACTAGTTTTATGACTTGGCATATGGTCTATTTTGGCAAATGTTCAAATTACAGTTGAAAAGAACCCATATATCATTGTGTGCTGTATTATATAAATGCCAGTTAAGTCAAAGTGGCTGATAACATTGTTTAAACCAATTCTTTGGTGTAGTGTTATATAAATGTCGATTAGGCCCATTTGATAGAGTTGTTAAAATCTTATATATTATTAATGACTTTTTCTCTATTTTATCAATTACTAAGAGAGAAGTATTAAACTCACCAAATATAATTATAGATTTGTATATTTTTTCCCTTTTGTTCTTTCAGTTTCTGAAAGTATAACACTGTTACACTTTCTTCATAATATTTATCATTACATGTTGGGTAAGTGACACCTGTTGCCTACCATCGGAGTAGCAGTCCCAGGAAGTCAACCCACTGCATTGTTTGCAGGTGTTGGGGTTTCCAAGAAAGACACAACTCATACAGGTACTGAATGAAACAATGCTTTACTCACATAGAGAAGAGACACAGCAAGATCAGCTGCAGTAGAGAGCATATCTACAATGGCCAGCAGGTCTCATCATGCAGCCAATGCAGGGAGATGATCTGCATACATCCGTCTTGTGCTGGTTTCATCATGCAGACACTGCAGGGAGATGGTCTGCATACATCCCTCTTGTGCTGCAGGTGAAGGACCCCCTCCCCTCCCCACTGGGAACAGATGTAGTAATGTGATTGATCAGGTGCCATATGATATACATACTTTAAGCAGAACAAAGTAGTACACATCAAGCCCAGAACAGGGAACAATATTCCCAAACAAGACAATAAGCCCAGCACAAGCCATGAGGGTTCTTTATCTCCATGTAAAGAAGTATTTCAGTGTTCAAGCATCCACAGGCTGCCTATGACTGTATTTCCCAATGTCATAAAATATCCTTCTTTTTTCTCTGGTAATATTCCCTGCTTGAAGCTTACTTTTCTGATATTAAATAGCCACTCTATCTTCTTATGATTAAAGTTAACATGGTATAAATCTTTTTTCATCCTCTTGCTTTCAACCTACTCATGCCTTTATGTTTAAAATCTTTAGGAAATAAGTTGAGTCTTACTTTTTTTTTTTTTTAATCTAGTCTGAGAATCTCTGCCTTCTATTTTGAGTGTTGTTGGGTTTCAGGCTACCATCTTGCTATTTTTCTGTTAGTCCAATCTTGGTTTTTTGGTTACTTTTTCCCTCTTTCCATGCCTTATTTTGGATGTTTTTATTTTCCACTTTATGTTCTTTATGGGGTTTTTTGTTTGTTTTGGGGTTTGTTTGTTTTTTTTTGGCTGTACCTCTTTGTTTTATTTATTTATTTATTTTTACTGGTTGCTCTAGGGATTACAATATGCATCCTTTACTTATTATACACTACCATGAATTAATATTGGATGACTTCATATATAACAAAGGAACCTTAGAATAGTACACTTCCACTTTCCTCTTCCTGTGTATTGTGCTATTGTGGCCATTACATTTTACTTCTACATGGTTTTAAACTCCACAATAAGCTATTAACATTTCTGTTTTGTTTTTGCTTTAAATAGTCAATTATCTTTTAAAGAAATTTTAAAATGGAAAAATACTTTTCTACTTACTCATATACTTTCAAGTGTTCTGCACTCCTTATATATATGATTTTCTGTGAAGTATCATTTTCCCTCAGCCTTCCTTTTACACTTCTTGTACTGCAGATCTGCTAGTGACTAATTCTCTAAAATTCTGTTTATCTGAATGTATACTTAAGACTCTTCATTTTAGGAGGACATTTTCATCAAATATAAAATTCTAAGTTGACATTTTCTTCTTTCTGCACTTTAAATATGTCATCCCCTTATTTTCTGGCCTACATCATTTCTGATGAGAAGTCATCCTTTTCAATGTTCCCTGTATGTAATTTTTTTCTTCTAGTTGTCTTTTATTTCTTTGTCTTTGGTTTTTAGAAATTTAATTATGAAGACTGGCAGGTTAGCTCAGTTGGTTAGAGCATGGCAATGATAAAACCAAAGTCCAGGGTTTGATCCCTGTACAGCCAGCTGCCAAAAAAGAAAATAAAAGAAAAAAAAATTAATTATGATGTGCCTATGTGTGTTTTCATTTATTTATCCTACTTAGAGTTTATTGAACTTTTTGAATCTGTAGGTTTATAGTTTTCTTCTAATATGTCAAGTTTTTCAGCGACTATTGCTTCAAAATTTTTTTCTCCCTTAGTCTTTTATCCTTATGGGGCTCCAGTTTCACAAATCTTGCCCCACAGGTTACTGAGGCTCCATTCATTTTTCCCTCAGACATTTTGCTCTCTGTGCTTCAATTTGGATAGTTTTTCTTGACTTGTCTTCAAGTTCACTGATCATATCTTCTGCCATGTCAAATCCACTGTCAAGCCCATTCTGTATAATTTTCCCTTCAGATATCATATTTTTCAGTTCTTAAATTTCTATTTGGTTCTTTTTAAATAACTTCCATTTCTCTGCTGAGATTCCCTATTTGTTCATTAGGTTCTTCTTTTCCTTTCTTAAACCATTATAATAGTTGCATTAAGTCCTTGTCTGCTTATTCCAGTACTTCTGTCAACGATCACTCTGTTTCTGCTGTTTTCCTCCTAGTTATAGATTTCAATTTCCTGCATCTTTGTCTGTCTGATAATTTTTAACATTTATGCTAGACTTTGTGAATGCTACCTTATTTTTTTTAATCTGGATTTTATATTTTTTCAAAGAGAGTTTTGTTCTGGCAGGTGGATTTTTTTTTTTTTTTTTACTGGCATATCAACTCAATTGTCTTGAGGTTTGTCTTAAAATTTTATGTGCATGGGTCTAATTGACACTTTAATCTAGGGTTAGAGCAGCCATATTCCTAAGATGTTAACTGGAGTGGTTAGTGAGGTCTTTCCCATCTGGCTAGTTGGAAGACCAACATCTCCCACCACAGTGTGATGGAATCACACTCAGCTGATCACTGTAGCTACCCCCTGCCTGGACTTGCAGAGTTTCTCCCCATGTATACACATATTACATTTTGCCAAAGACCTCATAGGTCCTTATGCAGATTTTTGGTGCTACTACTTTGTGCAGCTCCCTCTCTGGTACCTTGACCTAGCAGTTACAGAGCTCAACAGCCTCAAAATTCTATCTCTGTCTCTTCAACTCACGAAGAGCCATATTCTACATGGGTTCCACCTCTCTGCACAATAAATCAGAAAGTGCCTTCGCACAGAAAGTCAGGAAAATTACGAGGCTCAACTTCTGTGTTTCCCTTCTCTAACAGATACAGTCCTGCACTGCCTGTCATCCAACATCTGAAAACAGTTGTTTTATGTATTTTGTCCAGTTTTATAGTAGTTTACACTCTAGTCCAGTTGTTCCATATTGGCCAGAAGCAGGAGTGACTGTTCAACAACTTTTTAATAATGGATTAATTATATATACACAACATGCACGTGCATATTTATTTTCTATATCATCTCTCTATTTTAGTAAGTTGTGTTCCCACCATGTTTTTAAACACACCAAATTAGTCACTACTATTATTTTATATATTCCCATATGTTGGTGATTGACTACTTTGTGCAGCACTTCTTTTTGTGGTCTACTCTCTCCTACTGGGATTAATAGACTTCTTCCTCCTGTACATCCTATTTCCACTGTAATAATTATTAAAAGTCCTGAGTGGTAAATTCCCATTTTCTTGGTCTGAAAATGATTTTGTTTAACCCTCACTTTTGAATAATAGTTGGGCATGGCATTTTGGGTTACAGTTATTTTCTCTTGGCCCTTTTAAAATAACATTCCTTTGTCTTCAGACATGTCTTGCTAATGTTGAGAATATGTTGCCAGCCTAAATTTTTTTAAATATAATTTTTCTACAGTTTCTGATGTTATCTTCTCTATCTTTGAACACCCCATAACAGTTTATATTTTTAAGCCACTTACTATACTATACTTTGTATTACTTAGCCACTTTCTATACTTTAATATTACTTACTTTGTATTATTTAGTCCTTTTCCATACTTGTGTTAACCCCATCATTAGAGAACAATCTACCTGACACAATACAAAATGCTATATATCTTTTCCCATAAAGAGGCACCATGTTCTTTCACGGAACGGGGAGCAGTACATTAAGAAAAAGATCAAAATGCCCTACCTGAGTTTAGCAACAGAGGCTTGTCTCAGAGAGTGCCTAGATATGTCAGTTTGCTGACAATTGGCCAATGTTTAAGAACAAATAACAAATTAGTAAATTATGTGTGTATGGACTATCGTGCTCACAATTTATTGTTTGGCTTTCAACAAGTCATTGGCATTCTTATTAGAAACTGTTTACACATTTAAAAAAAGTATTTGTTAAGCTCAGCAAAGTTTTCATCTGCCACTTTGGGAGTTTATCAGTATGTATACAGATCTGTGTCTGAGTGAGTGTATTGGGAAGAGAAGGGAAGTCTAAGCTGTTTCCATCACTGGGGTTCATACATATCTGAGCAATTCTGAAAGGACAGGAAGACACCATCTGAAATGTATTTAAAGCAAAGAGTGGGTAGCTTGATATAGAAACAAAGCCTTGGTGCTTAGAGGAGAGGAGTAATTTTGAATGTATCATAGTTCCTGATACTGGGAATTATCTCTAACCCAGACCACCTTGGATTCAAATTTGAGTTCTAAGGAGAAAGAGGATTATAAAATAAAAATCAAAATGCCTGTTTATATTAAAACCAGTGTCAGAGTACATTGCAGACCACTTTGGAAACCTCTAATAGAGTACAACACAGATAATCAACAAAGAACACTGTAAAGCTTTGGAATCTCTATATTATCGGTACAATCATCACCCACTATATCCAGAAGCAGCAGCAACAATGCACATAGAAGAGAAGCCCGACAAGTGAGACAACATGCAGCAGAACTATCAACAGTGCATGCAAATGAGGCAACCATGGGCATGGCAAAACCTACACAAGAAGGTAAATAGTTGGAGAAGAGATTAAGAATGTAATATACTATTATATGCGGCCAGTTAGCTCAGTTGGTTAGAACTCAGCCTTATAACACCAAAGTCATGGGTTCAGATCCCCATACTGGCCAGCTGCCAATAAATAAATAGAGAGAGAGAGAGAATACCTCTTGAGCATCCTAGAACTATTTGGATGAAGTTTTACTGGAGGCTGGGGTGCCATTTTAAGTAACGGAGTAAGAACACTGGTGATGCACATAGCACAAGGATTACGGCTAATTTAACCACCTAGTCAAGATATAAGAGAGAGGCATCAAAGCTTTAAATTAAGAAAGTTGGGGGAATACTATTTAGGAAAGTGATCTAATAACCCGTTCCTAAAATCTGCAGTGTAGTCAGTTTTTGCTAATCTACTACATGGAAGAAATTTATACTCATTATGAGTACGAAGTTTTAAAATTTAGATACTTCTGACTTTATAAAAACACTGGATTATTTTAATAACTGAAAATTCATACGTTTCCCTCTAGTTTAGACAATTTAAAACAGCTAGAAATGGAACTCCCACAAAAATCTTTCTCTGAATGACAAGCAATATGAAAAATGTCACCCAAAGAACTAAAGTATAAGACTAACGCTAAAGTTTAGTCTAATTTCCACACAATACGTGTCATTTTACTGTAAAATAATACTTTGTACTTACCTTTCTTATAAGTTCTAAAAATGTGTTAGGAAAACATTTTCAAAAGGCTTTTCTACGTAAATAAATGAATACAAAGACTTAAGTGGCTAAGTAGGCCAGATCCTATATTTAAGTACAGAGCTCATCTCTCCTACTATCTTTTAATTTTTTTATCATTATTATTATTATTTTCCGCCAGAAGCAGCACTAACCCTCACTGTAACAAGGAGGGGGAGATGTCATAGCAGTGTCACAGCAGCAGATACTTTGAGGGAGAAAGAGCAGAAAGGAAAAATGGGGAAGGAATCGGGGGATGAAAGGAAAAGACAGAAAGGCAACTCCAAAATACCAAGTGGAGTATTAGCCCTACACTACATAGACTGCAGACCACTTGCACTTCTCTCATGCACTGAACAAAGGCTCCTACTAGGCATTTCCAGACAGGGATGAGTACAGACTCACAGAGAGTGAGCCAAGGAAAGGAAGGCGCTCCATGAGGGCCACAGGCTCAGGGTAGTTTCCTTCCTACAGTTCTACAGCCAAAAATAACCTCCCAGAGAAACGTAGCTATGCCAAGTACTTCAGGTATCAGTTAAATTTCCTCCTCTTCTTTATGAATTTGTATTATTTATAAGACACTTGACACATGTTTAAACACTTACATAGCTCCTAGGTCTCAGGAAATAGAGCTTGTTCAGCTGAGGGGAAAAAAAGCATGTAATGAGGGAGTTAACAAGGGCTGATATTTTTTTTACAACATTCTTTAAAAACTGGAAAACCTCTTTAAAACACCAGGAACAGCTTAAATAATTCAGTCTGGGCCAGCGGGGCCTATGTGGACGTTTCCCTCTCGGGTCCCTTTCTGACTGAGTTCTCCCCGATGGTGGGCCCGACGGGCGACCTGGGACGCCGTGAGCGGGCTCCAGCGGTCCCCCGGCTCCAGCCTTCGGCCTCCCGGGCCCAGGCGGCCGGCGGCTACGTGGGGTCGAGTCGCCGCCCGGGAGGCGGGCCGCACA
>NW_007726278.1:807684-819510 GCF_000696425.1 Galeopterus variegatus | reverse complement strand
GGGCGAAACGCTCGGCCGGGCGGCCAGGACGGCGCCGCTGCGGGGCGCGGCCGCGGACGGAAGCACCTGCCCCCGCCCACCTTGACCCCGAGGCCGCCGCCGCCCGTCCGGCGCAGAGCTCCTGGCGGCCCTCGAGGGCTCCTCTGCCTTCCAGGAGGCGACCCGGGTACCGTTGATCGAGCCCCGCTCCCCAAGGCACAGAGAGTTCGACGCTCCCAAGCAGGGAGTCTCCATGGAGGAATTCGTCCTGCTTCACTTGCAGAGTTGAAAGCACGGAGGCCGTCGGTTCTGCAAAGAGGAGCAGTCGGGCGCGGGCGAGCAAGCAGCTGATGAAAAGAATGGTCCTGGCGCACACGGCCCTGCGTGCGCCCAGGGGCGCGTGCACACACACACACGCACGCACGCACACAACTCGCCTCCTCTAGCTGCCCAACCTTAGTATTCTAGGCATGCAGGTTTCACAACTTGCTGGACACAACAACAAAGACATTTAAATGCCAGGACGCAGACTTCACTTTTTAACCTGCTGAGAGGAGCTACTTTCAAAGCTTCCCCACCGCGAATAAACTGACAAAAATATGGGGTGCACTTATAAATTAAACACCTTGTCCTCAAAGCAACGTGCGTTAATCAGGTTTCTAAGGCAATAGCCATCTCTGTCTTTTCCTATTCACCCAAATAATGCCCAAAGAAGGAGCCCCTTTACACAAGATAAAGCTAGGGGGGGAAATGAATTATACCCATTGCTAGTAAAAATCATCTTAAATCAATAGAGCACCACTTGAACTTGAGTTTCCATTGTTTCACTGAATCATCAATGTTTTTAATTAAACAGAGCTACCCTTTCTGTTAAAACATTACATAAAAGGGTTAGGTTTCTACTTTTGTTGAGGCAGCTGGCGTTTGTTGGCTGTTGTGTTTGAGCAACAGACTGTTCAATAGAAGCGAGAAATAGCTCAACGCGCTCTTAATAGACCTGTTTCAACAATGTACCTTGAAAAGGAATACATTGTGTTATTGTGTTAGTTTGCTACAAACCTATTAAAAGAAAAATAGCATCCATCAGGTCTAACGAAACGCATTTGTGTGATACATACTTATCTGCCTCAAATACTCTTCTTGGCACAATGTCTAGAATTCAACTAGATCATCAAGAGCTGGACAGAAGAACACATACTAGTTAGGTAATGATACACAGGCTAAAAATAATAATAAAGGAAGGTCTAAGCAGACGGTAATTGCTGCTTTTTGTTTATCGTGAGAAATACAACCCTACTTTAGTTGAAAATATATGGCAAAAGTGTAGACTCCTACGACAAAAACAATTTTAAAAATATTTGTAGTATGGGAATATTGATCCAAACCCCATATATGGAACGAATCTGATACACTTTCGATGGCTATTTGTTTCAGAGAAGGATTCAGGGCAGAAGCGATGCAGTTTAAAAGCAGAATTAAACCGCGCAAAGAGCTCCGTTCTTTAGGGAAATGCGTGAAACAAACAAATCGAAAGCAAGGGTTCCAGCCAAGAGGTAGGGGAGCAGCGCAGTCTGGCAGTAGAAAAGGAAGTGCTTCTTGAAAGTGCTCTCTTCAAAATTATTTTAAAACTTATCCTATGGTATTTTAAACACTAAGCGAAATTTGAAGCAAAGAAATAGGTGACATTCCCGCTATTAGACAGAACCTATGGTCTGTTACAGGGAAGGCTGCCACTTGGACCACAAACATTAGGAAAAAACAGAGAGGCAAATGATGAGGCTTATTTAGCTCTGAGATCTGCTTAGCAGAAAAGACACCCAAAGCAGCATCTGTCAGAGGGAGACATCATTTGCTTCCACAAAAGGCACTCGGTTTGGTTTCCAACCTTCAACTTTTAGGTGCAAGAATATTGAGGACACAAGAGAATAGTAGATTGTCTACCAGTGAACTCAATTTGTACAGAAAAGAGAGCTTATGTAAGTTACAATAGTACACGATGTGAGGTAACTATTATGTGTTATATATTAACAAATAGATGAAGCAATATTTTGCCCAATAAAGTCAATCATTGGTTCTTTTCTGAATTAGTAAATTATCACATGAAGATTTAGAAAAAGTCACCCTAAAACTTTAGTTGATAATTTTGTCATATTATAAAATAACTATGTTAGACTTCTCCAGAAAGCATTTTGAAGTCAGATGGCTGATATGACTGCTCTCTTTAGTTGAAACATTTTCTCCTCTCAAGGGTGTGTGTGTGTGTGTGTGTGTGTGTGTATGTGTGTGTGTGTGTGTACTGGAAGGCAGTTGAAATGTATTTGATGAATATTCTCAGACTTTTTACTGACATCTCCCCTTTAGTCCAAATCTATTTTTAAAATTAATTCACTTGGATTTTAAAAATGGAAACGAAAATTTAAAAAAACAAAATTGCATATATAAGTGTCATATAAATGACATACATAAATGTCATAAAAATGACATACATAAATGTCATAAATTAGTTTCTCAAATTTAGAAGACTGACGGAAGAGTTGGCATTTTCAAGGTGAGAATTTTTTATTTGTCTGATAATCTACCAAACATAAAAGAAAGTTCACAATAAATTGGTTTGGCCATGATATGAAATGTGGTTGCTGAGGTTATATTAAAAGTCTTTAATTTTCATTTAGAACTTTGAGAAATATTTGTGTGTCTGAAGTTAAGCTATCTAGGAGGAAATAGTCAATGTACTTTAATTTGAAGGGACTGTTCAAATAAACACAGAATCACCAAAGAGATCATTTGAAAACTCCACAAAAGAAGAAATGTATTTTAGAGGAAAATTGTAATATGATTCTTTGTTTTGTTCTTGGTCTTCAAAATCCTTGATTCTCCACTCTTGCAAAGAATTTTTAAAAGTATATTTATTTATTTATTTAAAGTAAAAAAAAAGTCAAAATTGTATGTACTATACTTTGTCTCTCCTTAAAGAAAAGGAGGAAGAGGATCACATATAGACTATTTTCTATGCCCCCCCATCAATTTTTCCTAGAAAGACACTACTAATTAAGTTCTATTAATTTATTGTCACTGATATCTAGAAAAGTTTTAACCAATTAAGTTATTTTAAAAATACTGCCATTGATACTAAATAGCATCTAATTTGAAAGTTTTTGTAGAGTACATTTTCAAAGCATCAAGCCTCTTTGCAATTTCTTGGTCTGCCTTCAGAAGGTAAATAAGTATCATTTCAAATTTCCTTCTGGTTTCTTTTGCCTTTTAGCTCAAAAGTATGGGAAGTAAGAGAGGTGAACATTTTTTAAACATTTCTGCTGCACGCGATTATTTTAATGCCATTCTCTGGTGTTGTGTCTGAAAAACGGGTGGTCGAGCCTGCTGCCCGCAGCGCCAGACATTCAGCCGGATCCACCCCTGGGCACAGTCGTGAGAGGGAAAAGATTCAGCTTCCAAACTTGATTAAAAACAGCCCAACAGTTTCTGTCCTGTTTAAAAGGAAAAAAAAAAAAAAAAAAAAAAAAAAACTCTGAGGCTGGAGAAGCTCAGTAAATTGCCCCAGAGAAGAGGTGGCTGAGGTCTATGTCTTTTTCACATGGGAGTAGAGAGAAGCTCAAAAGAGGTACTCAGTAAGACTTAGGTGCTGAGGAGTGATTCTACCTTACACTTTTCCACCTTCATTGGAAAGGAAAAAGGAAACACATGCACACACCAAAGACCTACAGAGATGTTTGGGAATTATTAACTTATTTCTGAATTACTGAGAGACTTATTGTTTTCCATTTGGCAAATACTTCAAAATATCCTTCTCCCCTTAAAGTTATATTCTGGAAGATAAAATTAAAAGAGAAAGACTGAGATGGAAAAATGAACCAGGAATGAGAATTCTGCAGGTCGGTGAATAAAGTAGATGCCTGTCAGCTTCTTAATGATATGTTGTTGTTGTTGCTGTTGTTATTTTTTGGCTTGTGATGTTTTTATGGTAAAAACTAAAGACATCCAAACAGGAATCCAAATATGAACAGAAATGGGAGGTTTTCTGCTGTATTTCAATAATAAAACGAAAACTGTGTCTGTATGTGGTTGTGTGTTCTCCTTCAATTTAAAATTTTATTCCAGGAAGGTGGTGCAATTTGTTACTTTTTTGTGGGCACAGGAGGAGTAAAATATGATACATTTGGGGATTTTTCAGCAGAGCTGTGTTTAGTTTTAATTTTCCTGTATTTTAAAATAAACACTTGGACCAAAGCATGTTTGATCTTTGCAAGAAGGAAGTATACATTGTGAAGGAATGTGCAGCGGTTGGGTATGAAAATGGGGTTGTGACTCACAGCTGCAGGCAGCAAAAAAAAAAAGGCGTCGTGGTGTCAGCCAGAGGTGTTCAGTCTAATAATTCAAGCTGTAAACTGTATCCCCTAAAATTACCTACATAATAAATCATTGTGTGAAGAAAAAAAAAAGTTTGGACTGAAAAGTGTAAGTGAAACAGAATCCTCAGGAGACTTCATTGCTGGGTCCTATTGGCAATGATGTGAAATATGGGCTTATTTTGTCCAGAACTTTAAGGATCAGAATAATATTGGGAATTATTCTAGCACTACTGATTTTTCTTTTTCTTTTCTTTTCTTTTTTCGGCATTGGGTTTCAACATTTCTACATAGTATGTCGTAGATAGGGGCTTGCATTTTTTTCATTCCTGATCACACAGCCAAAACTACTTTATGGGATTTATAGTCACTTTATAGTTTCAAAAAAGGCTTTATTCTAAGAAAAAAATAGTTACAGCTAAGTTATCAGATGCATATCAAGAATGGAAGCAGAAATCTTTCTGAAAATCCTCTTAGGTTCTTGTCTCATATTTCAGTGTTGCTTATAGGTACCAAAGAAAACACACAATTTATGTGAACTGGTGATTTAACCTGCCTAAGAATTCACTGCTAGGTTGAAACACTTAAACCCTGCGGTTGGCAAAGCCAATGGCAAATCCTGGAGACCTGAGAAACGGGAACGTTTGGGGATAGAATACACCCGTTTGGAGTAGAAAGGAGTCCGGTGCCGGGAGAAAAGATGCAATTGTCAAGAGGAAGTTTAAAGGCCAAGGACACACGAAGTCTTTGAAACAATAAGGGTGAGGAAGTCAAGAAGCAGACTCGCCAAAGCCACACAGAAACAATTTATTTTATAGGATCCCCTTCATTTCCAGAATTAGTGAGCAGAGCCACGCTGGGAACACGGGCTGTGGGCTCTCGCGCTCCACGGGCCCTGAGGGGGGGAAAGTCAGGTTGACACCAGTCTCTTTCCCCGGGCATTTCTCATGAACATAGGAGGAGGAGGGAGGTGAGAGAATAGATAAGATGAAGCTGGCAGAGGCTGACTGCAGCGAAGTTTGCAATAAGGATTAACTGCAAAAAGGAAGTCCAGAGCAATTAAAACCTCTACCCTGGCTCATTAGTATTCATGGCCGAATGTCCAGCTCTTCTGTTTGTCTTTCTCCCAGGATCAATATCGGAGCAGCGTGGGCCTGGGAGGAGCCCGGGTCGGGCCCTGCGTGCGTCTGACCTTTCGCGCCCTCCCTACAAGCAGAGCATCCTCAGAAGCGCCGGGCCAGCGCCGCGCCGCGCTCATTAAGTCCCCTCGTCACCCGCGGGCGGGGACGGGCCGAGGGCGGGGGTGGGGGCAGCGGGCACGCGGGCGCAGCCGACTCCAAAGAGTATCTGGAAACCGCACTCGGCCCCACTAACCACTGTGGGCCCGGTGGGCCAAGAGAAAGCAAAGAAAAGGAACCAGCCCGGCTGCAGCCAGAGGCTCCAGCGCAGCTCCCGGCAGGCCCTTGCTGGCTCGGCTGCTTCCCGACCCGAGGTTTCAGCTTTGGGGGTGGGGGAGGCACACGAGAGCCCCCCGAAGAGGGAACTCCACGCCCCACGCCCACCCGCAGTTGTGCGCGGTCAGGAGCCTCCCCAGGCCTCCGCCGGCCTGGGAGGAGCAGCCCAGTCGCGGAGCATTGACTAGGACAATTATCTTTGACATTATTGACATTAGTATCATTTCTCTCTCCCTCCCCCCTCTAGAGGCGCTGCTCTAGGTTCTGCTCCCCAGGGCCACCGGCACCGCCGGGACCGAGGAAACCCGGCTCGGGGAGGTTAGGAAAGGAAGCGGCTGGGGCAAGGGTTGGGGTGTTGGGGTTGTCAGCTCTTCCCTCCCTTGGGATTTGACTGAGAGGTGAGGGAACCCCCCCCCATACCCAGGAGGTGTGCAGCCGGGCCCATCACAGTCCCCGAGAGTGGGCCAGGGGGACCCCAACTACAGGTAGCCCTCACCCAGCCCGGTCCCACATGGGTGGCTCGAGGTGCGGGCCTCGGACGGGCGGCCCGGCCCCCTCGGAGCGACTCTAGAAGCGGGGTGTGCGGGGGTGAGCGGAAGGGTGAGGGGAGCATCTCTTGCGGGGTCCTCCGCCACCCCACCTCCATCTCTGCGGCCTCCGGTGCTTCCCACCCACGCCAGCCGGTGGCTGGGAGAGGCCGAAGCCGCAGGAGGTGAGCAGGCCTGAGTGTTCGGTGCGAGCGAGGGTGCTGGGGTGTGGACAGTGGGTGCGACCGTAGGGGTGTCGTCTGTGTGCACGCGCGCGTGCAAGGGGCGCCCCCAGCCCCTGCCTGGCGGCTCCGCTGAACCTCATCCCGCACGGTGGAGCAGGAGGGATGCGGGACCAGGGCAGGGCACAGGGCAGAAGGAGAAGCGACGTGTCACCTCTTCAAAAGCTCCTTGGGCCCCTGGGAACAAAAGGGAAACATGGGAGGGCGACGAGGTGGCCTCAGCACCGAGGGTTCTCGGACCGTGCCCTGTAGGGGCGGGGCGAGAGTGGGAGGACCCTGGCCCCCAGATCCCAGCCCGAGATCTAGGCGGTGGCCGCCCAGGGGCGGGGCGGGGCCTGGGCACTCGGGCAACAGTCGCCCCACAGCCTTGACCATGAACTCGGACCCTTGGGCTGCCCTGGTTATGGTTTAAAGAAGTTCTCATTTGCAACACCCGGTTCAAACGGCCACGGCTGCCTTTTCGTTCTTAGGCGCCCAGCAGGATGGGCCTGAGGGTTTATGCCCGACCACCCGATCCAGTCTGGAAGGATCTAGATTTTTCCCTAATATAAAAACTCAGCAACAGTCAGCTGGGGGCAGGGAGCGGGTGGGGGGGGGGAGCGACATGTCTCCGGGCCCTCTTCTAAGCTGCCAGTTCAAAATAGAAACGTTCATTGCGATCTGCTGGGGGTGGCAGTGGGCAGAGGAGTTCCCAATTTCTCCGGAACCAGAGTGATATCAGACTGTGATCAATCAACCCAGAAGTATTTATCGAGCCCCTACTTTGGATCCTGAGAATCGCTTTCCAGGACATGCGTCTGTTTAAGTGAAAAACGCATCCAAAGGTTCAACCAAGCCTTGAAGGGGGTGTTATTTTGAGGTCTTTACTTCTTAGCTCTTGGAAGCAGGCCTAGCATGCCCTTCGATTATTTTGGTGGCATTAATGAGGGAGAGGACAGGACCTGAGTTCCTCCGATGCTACCGGTGAGCTCAGGAGGGCCCTACAGGGACACACCTTCCCCAGTCCTGCGGACAGGCAGGAGACCCGCCACCTTGAGTGCCCAGGCCTTCCTAGCCAACCCTGGGATGCAGGGGAACTGCACGGAGTCCAGGGAAACCTGAGCCTCCTGTCCAGCCTGTGATCTGTCCTTGATGTTAGGGTTTTGTGTGGAAAATAAAACCACTTGAGACTGAAAACATCCGTCTGAAAAAGAGACAAAGGGGCTGGGGGTGGGCAGGAGGAAGAGAGAAGGTGCCTGAGGAAAAGAACGGGCCTGGACAGTGTGAGACGGGGGTGCAGGGCCTGGGACGTGTTTCCTTTACTGGCATCCTGCGGGGGCTCGGCCCTTGCACTCTCCCCTGCCCACGCCCGAGCAGAACGACGCAGCCTCTGCTCCAAGGGGTGACCTCCTCCCCACACAGGACGTAGGAGGACATCACTGAACCGGGAGAAGTTGATACCAAAGCTAGTTATCATTGTGGTCATTAATAATGCAGTGAGGATCAGGATAATTAATAATAATAATGATGGGCCTCCCGAGGGGCCTTCCGCTGCCTCCGGATAAAGCGACTGTCTCGTGGAGGGGAGTCATTCAATGGTGGATGGAGCCAAGCGCGAAGAGAGCGCGCTTGGGGGCACTGAAGTTCAAGTTGACGGCGGTGGCGGCCGAGTCCTTCCTCCGGCGGCCGCGGCAGTCGGGCCTCCCTGCGGCAGCGAACTACAGCGCGGCTCCGGGTCCCTGAGGGAGGCGGGCGCGGGCTCCAGTTCTGTGGCTCTGATGACAAGGCCAGGACAAGTTAGCACTCAGGCCCGACTGGAAGGGAGGGGCGCGTGGACGCGGCAGGCCGCCCGCACCTCGTCCCCACCCTGCGGTCCGGGCCCAGGCGCCTGGCGGCTGTGCAGGTTCTGGGGCCTCCACCCCGAGAGCATTCTAGGTTGAGCGATTCTGACACCTTTGATCCTCCTACACTTTTGCCATCTCTTTCTACCCTCCTCCAGTCCCCGGGATTCGAAGGGCCAAAGAGGAAGGTGAAAGGGGGAGACTCGGCCACGCCGTCGGGTGGGCGACTTGTTTGGACAAAGCCGTGGGACGCGAGGGCCGGAGCCTTTTCTCGGGAAAGCTGCTCCCACTCACTCCACACATCCTAGGGTGGGCTAGGAGACCACTCTCGGTCTGTGATCTTCCTCCCCACGCCTTGTCCCTTCGCATTTTATTTTTCTGCTGAAAACTAAGATCAGCGCTCCAGACCTAAAGCAGTCTCCGGTGGCTCTCCGGCATTGAGATCAGAAAAGCGATTGAACCAACTCAGTGTTGTGAGATCCTCCTCTTCTTGCTGTTTTGCTTCATCCCCCCAACGAGAAGAAAAGCGCTAAGGCCCTTGAGTTGATGCTAAAATTGCCCTTCGCCCAACCCCCATTCAGTTCTTCTGCTTAGATTTGGGAGGTGTCTCAAAACCCACAATACCCACCGAAAAAATTTTAAAGTTGAAAATATTTAAATGGAACCATTTCATTCTTGCAGAAATTTTGAGGACAATTGAATCTAATTCCTTTGTCCCCACCTCCCACGGGGTGGGGGGCTTTGGAAAACCCTAAACGAGTTTCCTCACAGCTTATAATGTGTTCAATGAACTCTCTCGAGGATCAGTAACATATGCCAATTATCTTAATAATTTTGCTTAATATTATTAGGGGTTATAAATTTGATTTTAATAAGGGGTTGATTGCTTCAGAAGTTGGCGCTTGGGCAGCTCGCAGGGCCGCTGGGGAGGGCAAGCCTGGCGTCTGACACCCTCTGGGTCACACACACACACACACACACACACACACACACACACACGCACTCACACACCCCAAGCTAGAGTCTTTCCCTCCCTGTTGAACAGTTAGCGTGGCTTCAGGGTGGCCAGGGTTGCCCTCCTCTCCCCAAGCGCCCCTCGGGCCTGGCTGGCCTGGTCTTGCAGCTCAGTCAACGGCCGGAGGGGTAAGGAGAGAGATGCCGCGGTCGCCCCGCAGCCACCCGCTCTGTCTCTGCCGGCTGAGCCCAGCGCGGCGCCGGGCAATCCTATGGAGGTGTCGCCGCTCAAGTCTTTGCACCGCTGGGGGCGGGGGTGGGGGCCGGAGTGGAGGAGGGGGCGAGCACTGCCACCGGGCAAGGCCTCCCGGAGCCACGGGGACACTCAGAGAGATGTCTTGATGGCTCAGGGATTTAAACATAATTTTCCCTGTCCCTACTCTTTGGTCATTAAAATTATTTTCGCCTTCCTCCTTAGAGCATCTTGTTTAAAAACCCTGAGCAACTTCTGCAGAGGAGTGAGACTGCAGACCTTGGTCAGAAGCTGGGTGCCGGGGCCCAGGTCACTCACTTCCACCTGGCAATTTTTGTCTTTATACTGTAAGTCTATTTTCTTTTGCCAAAATCCCGAAGAGGTTCTCTTTCTTTTGGGGTCAACAGTTTTTTTGCTTCCTATCCATTCTCCCCAAAGAAAATGAACATGTAGTCTATTTAGCACCTTCTCCTGAACATCCTGCTCACTGGTGCGAAGCTGCTCTGCTCAAGCAGGACTTCTAGAGCAAGCCCTATGCTTAACATTTCAAGAACAAACTTTTGGTAAAAACAGGTCCTTGTAATCATTAAGCCAAGTTCAAAAACAAAGTACTCAGCTCAGTTTTAAATGTGCAATTAAAAATAACTGTACCTCAGCTTTTCAGAGGGAGGGGGGAGGAAAGAGAGCAGGGAAGGGGGAAACAAAGAATAAGGAAATGTTTAGTGCTCTTCAATCCAGTCCAAATAGCTGAAAGAAAGGAAGGCATCCCCTCAGATAATGGAGCCATTAGAAACTCTGAAGGTTCCTCCGCCGTTCCTCACAGGGGCTTTCCAAAAATTTAATTCACCCTTAGCTACGACACAAAGGATGCAGAAAATAATTTTGAGACTTTCTGCCAAAGGAGCAGTTTCTAGACACACACCCACCTTCCTCCCCAGGATGCAGGGTGGCGCCCCCCCACCCAGGCACACGGAGCCAAACCATGTCAACCCTCAGCTGCCCCCTTCCCGTTCTCTAATAACTTTGCTAGAAAAAATAGTATGTTCATGCAGTTTCAACACAGTTTATTATATTTCTGTATGCATTACTCTCAAAACATATCACAAGAAATGATCGAACCACTTAAACCTTCAAATAAAAAATCTGAAACAGTTTATGCCCACAATTGTACATATTTATAGTTAAGAAACATTCTTTATAAATATTGTTTCCTCTGTAGCAAGTTAATACCATAATTTAATTACAAATGGATAAATATGGTAACGGGTATTTACAGAAGGAAGGGTGTTCTTACGGAAAAAGCTAACGGCACGACGTTTATTTCCCCCCCACAATCTTTCATACAGGAACTAACAAATTGAACTTGCAAAAGCACTAAAACATCACATGTAAACCCAGCTAACAGAAAAATACATTCACAAGCGTTGGTGGTGGTGGTGGTGGTGTGTGTGTGTGTGTGTGCGCGTATGTGTGCATTGGTGTGTTGAAGAGACAGAAGGGAGACTTTGGCACGGCTCGGTTTTTCCAGTCTATAGTTGCATGAAGTTTACAATCAAGTTGCCTCATAAAAAGGAACACAATATTCAATACCACAATACAAAATAAACCATTTTCTTCCACATTACTTAAAAAAGAAACAGGGTAAACTAAAATGATAAAAGAAAAAGCCCATCACTTGGGGAAGGGGAGGGGAGGAAGGCAGGGAGGAACGCGATCCGGAGTTTTACAAATGGACAAACTTCTATACACCAAGAAGCCATTAAAACCACCTCGGGGAAGGAAGGGAGTCCGCTATGTACACAGTTGTCAGAGGACCGGGGACAGGCTGGGAAGTGGGTGTGGGGGTCGGCAGGGAGGTTTTGCTCAATATTTTTGTGGGTTTTGTTATTTTTTATTTTTTACTTCTTATTTTATATTTTCAGCTTCAAAGACTCCGGAAGCGATATTTTTGCTTTTCATGCCTAGATTATTTTTCTTAAAAAAATTTTTTTTAAAAATCCTTCTGCTGGTTAAAATCATTTTCGTCATCATAAAAATCAGATTCGTAATTTTAACAACACAATCACCAGGTGCCCCGGGCACTTGCTGCGGGGAGGGCTGCTGCGCCGGGGTGGGGACGCGGACAGGGAGACAGGCCCCCCCCCCCCGGCCCCTCACACGTACCATTCATTGAAGTTGGAGGAGAGGCCGCTGTGGCCCCCGGCTGTCCCGCTGCCCCCGCCGGAGCTGCCGC
>NW_007726278.1:804326-807425 GCF_000696425.1 Galeopterus variegatus | reverse complement strand
CTCCCGCGCCGCCGCTGCCTGAGCCTCCTCCCCGATGCACCGCGGACACCGCGGCCGCCGCCGCCGCCGCTGCCGCCGCCGCTGCAGCCGCTGGGGACAGGTTGGAGCTGCTCTGGGGCTCGGCGCTGGGGGAAACCAGCCCGGGGGGCGTGGACGACTCGTAGCCGGAGCTGGCGGCCGGGGAGGACTCAGAGCCTTGCGGGGAGGACTCATGGACCTGCAAGACAAAAGCCGGGAGGGGGGACCAGAGGGGACTGGGTGTGAGTGTAGCTGCTGTGGGGCCGGCCCCCGGGGAGCAGCACCCTCAGAAACCCCCCCCCCCCGCAGCCCCGGCCCTTGGGGACCCTCCCAGGCCGGCTGAGGTCGTGCAGGCCAGTGGTGAGCCGGCGCCGCCCGCCGGCCTTGCCCTGCTCCCAGCCCCCGCGGTGGTACCTTCATGTGCTTCCGCAGCGAGCTGGGGTGCGTGTAGGACTTGTCACACATCTTGCAGAGATAGGGCTTATCGGAGGTGTGGACGTGCATGTGCTTCTTCCTGTCGCTGCTGTTGGCGAAGCGCCGGTCGCAGCCCTCGAACTCACACTGGAACGGCTTCTCCCCTGTGGACGGCAAACACGGGCGCTTGCTGCGGACACCCCGAGCTCCCGCACCCCCGTCCAGGTGGTGAGGACGGAGAAGGGCGGGAGGGGGCTGGGTCCCTGAAGGAGGACGGCTCCCATCTGTACCCAAACCGAGATGAAATTTCCCGCCTTCCCACTTGACAGTCCTGCTCTTTTATTTCACGTTTTGCTTTCTTTTAGACGTTCTAAGGAATCGGGGGTAGCTCCTGGCCCTGCCTGCCCTTCTATAGGGCTTCTTGGAGTCGCAGCTTCTAACAATTTGGTCTCGCCATGGAGAAGCTGTTATTATGACAAAATATTTGGGGCATTATCAAAATCGCACAGGCTGCTGGGCTGCTGTCGGCATCTCTCTGGGGCCAGTAGGCAATTACATTTGGAGTTGCTGTGTGTTGTTTGGGGGCCGGGCTGTGCATAGTGACTGAGCCAGCATTTTTCATCCAAAATTCTGCAAATGAAATTAACCATAATTCTAGCCTCACCTCCAGTCTTTAAAAAATAAGTTGGAAAAAAGGTAAAATTGGAGATAAGGCAACATCTAATGATTGCAGAGAAGCACTAGCTAGGGGGTGAGGGTGGACGAGGCAGCAAAACCTTTCAAAATCGCTTTATTTAATTTTCTGGCGGTCCCAGCATCCTGTTGCCAGAATTCCAAATGCTTGGAGTCATTTAGAGGTGTGAGAACTCAAACGTCCTTCCACTTGGAAAGGGGGCCATTTAACGTTAAATTCCATTAGCACCTAAATTGTTTCTTAAAGACATCCGCTCAGACACAGGACTCGAAAGCGAGCATTTCATGCAAATAAATTTCTCAAATTTTAAACCTTGTTAAAAGCTTGTCTCGCACCTCGGCTCCCTCCCTTCCCGGAAGAGAACAATAGGCCGCTGGCGCATCCCCACTACGGAGTAAATATTGACGGGGGAAGTTGCTAAAACATTTGGCTTTCTTTTAGGAAATCGTCTGGCACGGTTTTGCCTGGGACCTGGTCATGGATGAATAATCTATGAGGCGGGAGGCGCGTTCTTTTGCGGCTCACTGTTCTCACGCACTCGATCCCCCTGCGGGGCAGCGCTGCCCGGGGCTCTCGCTGACCCGGTCGTGGGTCCAAGTTTGGAATCGCAAACCCTCTCATGCCCATTAGAGAATTTCACAAACTGCTGCAAAACCACCGTAAAGCCCCCGCGACCCACCCCGAGACGGGCTTTAAAAACATTTTAAAAATGAGAAATGCTTTACAGCTTCGACTCACACCAGGCTCATTTAATGGGAAACAGTCCCGGTAAGGGCGTCTGGACCCCGAGTAAAATAAGTGGGAAAACATACAAGCCAAACACAGACATACACCAGGAGCAGAAAAGCACATTCAAACGAGCTGGCAAAATCCTCGCTAGGCTCGCTTCCCGGGCACCGAGTTGGAGAGCAGTTTTATTTTGTGCGTTCTATTTAAAACGGAAATTATTAACCGGGACTGAGCAAACGAAGCAATTGCATCACCCAAGGCACACATTTGATGTTACGCTGATCATTTGAAACTCAATTTCCGCACATGGAAAAACCCAGCCCAATAATACTCTTTCATCCTCCAACAAAAACAAGCCTCTTGGCTCTCTCGCAAACACAAAAACCGCTCATCCCAGGGCCCTGGCTGGCGGTCGGCGCCCAGCGTCGGCATACCCCCCAGCCCCTGGTCCCTGTCCGGGCCCGCGGTTACCTGTGTGGGTCCTTTTGTGGATCTTGAGGTTCTCAGAGCGCGCGAAGACCTTGCCGCAGCCTGGGAAGGGGCAGGGGAAAGGCTTCTCGCCGGTGTGCACTCGGATGTGGTTGACCAGTTTGTATTTGGCCTTGAAGGGCTTGCCCTCGCGTGGGCACTCCTCCCAGAAGCAGACGTGGTTGCTCTGTTCTGGGCCGCCGACATGTTCCACAGAGACGTGGGTCACCAGCTCATGCATGGTGCTGAAAGTTTTGTTGCAGCTCTTCTTGGGATTGCTCAGCTGCTCGGGGTCGATCCACTTGCAGATGAGCTCCTGCTTGATGCACTGCTGCCGCATGTAGCGGAAAAAGGCACCGGGGTGGTGGTGGTGATGGTGGTGGTGGGCCGCGGCCGCTGCCATGTTCATACCCATGTTCATATTCATGGGGCCGTACTGGTTGTGGAGCTGCGCCGCCGAGTAGGGGTCGGTCCGCGGGCTGGCCACCTGGCGGTATTGCTCCGAGCGCCCGAACACCTCGCCCGGCAGCCCGAGGCGCATCTGCCCGTTGAGCACATTCTGCGAGCCGTGCGGCCCGTGCTGCTCCGGGAGGCCAGGGAAGAGGAGGTGGCCCTGCGCGTCCGAGTGCGCGTGGTGCAGGCCGCCCGCGCCCGGCCCGAACAGCCCGTGCTGCCCGCCGCCGGGTGCTGAGTCCCCGAAGCCGCGGCTGCGGAACAGGAAGTCCCGGGTGGAGTTGAAGGGCGGCCCAGAGTAGGAGCCAACGTGCGCGGCGCGG
>NW_007726278.1:795359-804052 GCF_000696425.1 Galeopterus variegatus | reverse complement strand
GGCTGGCTCAGCTACCCCCGCCGCTCGCGTCCTGCTCCGATTACAGCAGTAAACACCGGGCAGCGGCCCCAGCGAGGGAGGGGGTTGTTTGGAAGTCGTTTAAAGACAGTGTCACCCTCGGGGTGGATGCCCAGAAGCTGGGGCCGCTTCTTCGATGGGTTGGGAAGTGTGAGGACGCCCGCGGCCAAGCGAGGCTCAGGCTGGAGTTTGGGCGGGGGTCAGGCTCAGGGCCTCCGGAAAAGAAACTGCCAGACTCGTAGGGCTCCAACCTGCTACCGGACACGCATCCGTCTCTCCGGAGCGGGTAGTGCCCCCCGGGCGGTGGCCGGGCCGCGAGGCTGCTTTACGCGCCGCGCCTGGCCGGCCCTGCGGCCCTGCGGCTCCCCCCGCCACCTGGGTCCCAGGCTGGCCGCAGCGGACATTTCCTGTCCCGCAGTCCAAAGCTCGCGCTCTCAAGGTAACCGAAGGGGGAACAGCGGGCCCGGAGGCTGCGGAGGTGTGCAGGGACGGCCTGAGGCCAGCACCTTTTTCCGCCTGGCTGGCCGGGAGAACTGTTTTTATTTACAAATCTCTGCGAGTTGAAATGAAATTCAAGTCAGAGAAAAGAATCAACATGCATGTCAACAGCTGACGTTGCAATGAAATCAAAAACTCGCGAAGGACCCTCTAGCCCGCTCTCGCTGGCAGGACCCCCGATCTTTTGCGCCCGCACAGGCAGCTTCTCCCACATAAGCGGGTCTCTGAAGGTTGGAGCCGGCCGCAGCCACTTGCAGGAGGGGCCCTGTGCCCTCCCTCTGTCGCCCCTTCCCTGCCATGGGAGGGAGGGGGCTGTGGCATCTTGTCTGAAAGCATGGGAGTTTGCCTGGAAGCTGGAGAGTCTCGCTTTCCCTGGAAGGAGGAAATGTTCCTCTTCCCCACACCCCTCTTTCTGTGTATAAAAGGGGTGGAGGGCAGATGCCAAACTGGCCCCCTAGACGGAGAGCAACCTGAGGGAGAGGGAGACGGAGAGAGAAAAGAGAAAACCTCCAGGCAGAAAGGCCACGCTGCCATGTTGAGGCCATGAAAATTTGCCCAAATGCTCAGTCTTTCCCACTTACTCACTTGTTCATCGATTTTTGTGCGGGCGGGGGCGGGGCGGGCTAGAGGAGAGAACTTGCAAAGGCTGTTTTAGAGAGTGGCCGTGAGAACAGCAGCCGCGCTCACCAAAGCCCTCGCCCCCGTCCTCCCTTTCTTCCTCTCCCACTGTCTCACCCTCTCCCCACTCCTCTCTCCGTCCCCTCTTTGACCCATTCTCTCCTTTCGCTTTGATCCCCCTTGGCTGCGCCCGTTCTTGGGGACGGCGCGGCTGGGAGCTCGCTCGCGCTGGGTCCCGGGGGCCGCGCGCGGCCGGGCGGTGGGGCGGACGCCTTCGTTCCCGCCGGAGACCCGCGGGCTGGGCCCTCCTGGCTATTCTTTGCCGCCACCAGTTCTCCTCTCTCTGCAGGATATGGAGGAGCTGAGCCAAGTTCAAAGTCACGTCGCCGTCCACCCTCACAAGTGCTTCATTTCTCTACAAACCGCAGAACCCCTTTCTTTATGACAGCATTTTTTTTAAAGGAAGGAAAAAGAAGAGCGAAGGAGAGAGAGCAAGAAAAACAAAACAAAACATAAACCTGCAAAGGCCTTAAGAGTTATTGCCTCGAGAGTAGGGTTCCTTGGATGAAAGGGGGGGGGGGGGGGCCAAGTTGCATTATGCACCGTGTGAGTGAATTCAGTTTTTCAACAGGTTTCTGGAAGAGCCATCTGCGGCGGTGTCAGATCCGCAGGACCCACAACTGCCTCCATCGGGGGGGGGGGGGGGCCAAGTTGCATTATGCACCGTGTGAGTGAATTCAGTTTTTCAACAGGTTTCTGGAAGAGCCATCTGCGGCGGTGTCAGATCCGCAGGACCCACAACTGCCTCCATCGGGCAAACATGTTTTACCTTTGCATGTTTCACAAAATTGTTCTCTCGAGCTCTTATGGGGCTGGCGAGGATCCGGATCCCTGGGCTCGCGGGCAGGCCGGCGTTCATTGCCAGACAAGTGTACGGAATGGCAGCACGATCGAGAATTCTGGGTGTTTAAAAAAAAATAGAAAATCCCACGAAACATCCAAGGGCTCATTAACTGAGCACCTCGTTGTGGTTTTGGGGCCTCTGTGAACGGTGTTGAATGAGTTCCTCTGTAGTACGATGTGTATCTTATGTACATATACATAGATAACGTGTATATATGCACACCATACTCTCTCACACACACGGGTATACATGGCTGAACAGGAGAAGCCAAAGACGAACAAGCAAACAAAACTGACCTTTAAATTGGAAAGCAGAAAGAAGCACTCTCGCCATACCATTCAAACTTTTAATTTTCTTCTTAAGGAAAAGAGTGAAAATGGGGGTGGGGGGAGCTGGGAGAAGAGATGGGAGAAACAAGTGTGGAATAGGCTGCCTATGTAAGCCAGCCCCCCCAAAAGAGGATTTCACAGGATTCCAGCACCATGGACTGTATCACAGACTCATAAATTCAACAAGATCATCAACAGGATATTAAGTTGCAGGTCACCTTTGATTCAGCCGTCTCAGCCACTCCTGGGCCGGGTGACCCCTGACCCATGAAGGACCACATGTGTGGTAGAGGCGTCCCCTCTGTAAAACCCACCTAGAACAAAAGTTCTTTATCAGAGCTGTAGAGAAGTGTTATGTAAAAGGGGAAATTGTGAAAATCTCAGCCAACGTTGTAACTTTTAAATACCATTTTTAAGAAGTGGGGGTGGGGGGAGGTTGAGCGGAGGTGTCACAGGATAAGGCCCTCTCCAGTCTGCTAAAAGCACTTCTTTTCCTACAGTTAAAATTTACTGTTCTGTAACTGGGCTTATAAAGTCTCTATATAAAATATGTGCTCTCCATCAGTTTGGTGATAGGGATGCAAATATTTGTGTATTTGTTAAAAGTGACTCTGAAGCAAACAGCAGCCATTGGCCTCCCCTGCCTTTACCCCTGCATTGGTATTAGTGGTTGTAGTTTTGCAAAAGGAAGAGAATTGTTCTTACTTTTTGTCTCCTTTTGCTGATGGGAGTGTTTCTATCACTGCAAAACAAAACAAAAACAAACAAAAAAATCAGGAGACATTAGTTTACATGAATGTGTTTAATTATTCTGAAGCCCTATCCTTTGGGCTCCCAGGTGAACTACATCCAGGGAGGTTGAATACTGATGACAGGCGAGCAGCTTTCCAATAAACTGCAGTATTATTGCAATAGACTTTGTAATACAATTTATGCTGTCATTCATAAATAACAATGCCATATGTCAACCATATTGCTTACACAAGTAAATCTATCAACGTGTCACTATTTGATTTATCTCAACAGCTTCTTCAAATATTGAAGTATAGATATTGGAAGGGGTGTGGAATGGGGGAGAGCTACCAAAGCAATTTGAGATTTGTTTTTTAACTGCACAACCTCTATTCCTTTATCTCCCATCCAAAAACATTCTAAAAAATATGGAATAAAGGGGTGGAGAGGCATATCTTGGGGCGGTTATATGAACTGCGAACATGTAAAGAGGTTTTGTGATTCTTGTTTTGAGCTCTTGAGCATATTTTAGAACACAAAAATGATGTGTTCCCAATAAATTACCAATCATAATGATCAAATGTAGGTCAAAGGCCTTTCTCCAACAACCTCCATCTCTGAGAGTAAAAATGATTGATAATGAAATGGGAGTATTTGATGACAGGCCAGTTTACTCAACTTATTCTTTAGTAGTGGAGAAGTAGAGAGAGTGATCATTTTTCAATGACTTTTAACCACAAAGGTCAGGTGGAAATGGGATAGATCCAATTCTTGACTATGCAAAACTACAACAAAAACAAAAATAAAACAAAAGAACCCCCCAGGGAATCCTACATCCAGTCACGGCCACATAGTACCGATCTTCTGCCTCTTATCTTCATTAAGTCCCCGTACGTGACAGAGACCATCAACTTTAGCAAGAAGAACGTTTTTGGTTACTCTTAGCCCCACACAAGTCCGTGGAGCCTGAGGATTCAGCGCGAGCTCAGAAGGGCGGCGACGCTCGCAGAAGCGCTCGGGGGTCTGCGCTCAGACCTCTGCGATTCGGGCCAGACCACCCGAGGCCCAGTGGCAGCTCCCACGCGAGCCAGGTCGCGAGTGGCGGGGGCGGAAGGGTGGGGAACCTGGTCCCTGCCTCGTGCTGACGGGGCGGGCGGCGAAGAGAGGCGTCCGCGGACCTCACTGCCCAGACGCCTGGCGAACCTGATTCAAGAAAAGCCCTTGAACCCAAAGTCCCCATCACTCTCAGTCGTGACGAAGCTCGACTAAAAGGCAGCTTTCCGGCCTCTTTGCCCACCTTGCCCCGGCTTTTAGAGAGGTCCGAGTGGCCCATAACTCCCTTCCCAGTGTCTGCTACCAGCCCCCGCCCCCTGCCCCCGTCGAGCACCCATTGGCGCCCTTGGACTGGGCTTCGAAGGTCCTTCGATTCCTCCGGTAACTCGGGGCTCCCCGTTCGCCCGTGAACCCGCTTCCGGCGTGGCCCAAATGGCACTAGAGGCGCCAGACCCGCCGGGCACCCAGCCCTTCTGCAAGGAGGCCGCTCTGGCAGAAACCACGAGGGACCAGCGAGTCGTAAAGCAATTGCAGAGGCAATAAAAGGCGGCTCGGTGGGTCCCCCAGCTCTTTTCTAGTTCACCCCATCGTCCCCGAGTCACCCCCTCCCGCCCCCGCCTGCAGAAACAATAAGACAAAGGCTCAAAAGCCAGGAAATGTCCAATTCACTTTTCTTAGAGTTTATCAATTGCCCACACCCATCTCAGGAAACTTGGCTGTGTTCACTGACGAAGGAAGGGCACCGGGGAGCCGGGGAGCCGCAGTCCCCCATCAGCGCAGCAGGAAGCCCTAAGCGCCAGCCGGAGCATCCCCAGAGACCGGGTCCTGCGGCCTCTGGGCAACTGAGCGCGACGTGGCCGCCGGGTGCCGGCCAGCTGGGCATTTACTGTGCCTCTCGCCTCCTCGGCCTGTTGGCGCCTTTGTGTACGGGTGGAAGGAGGTTGGGTTCGGGGTGCAACTGAGAGGTCTGGAAATAGACGTCCCCAAGACCCCCTGTTAACTCCAGAAAGGGCATTTCCAAGGCTTGCCATGCTGCTGCCTCCATAAAAGCACCTCCGCTGCACAAGCGCAGACAGGAGCAAGTTTTGGGGATTGGCCCTGATGACCAGCAACACTTCGAAATATGGGGCTGAATCCACAGGAGAACTGGCATAACGACTCCTATAGCCTCCTGCTTTTTAAACTAGTATTATAATTTTCTTCAACGCCCTCGAAATTGTTGGTGTTTATTTAGGAAGTGTGAAACAGTTATTGGGTCCTTAGAAACTCGGGATGTTAAGGGATTTTGATTTGGTTCCCAAGTAGCTTGAAAAAGAAACAGCGCACCTGGGGTCAGGAGGGTCATCACAATAACAAAAAGCACGTCTACAAAATAAAAAGCTCTTTTATAAAGAAAGGCAATCCCGGAAATCCACCGAGAGCCTTCCTGATGACCATCTAGCTAGGCCTATTCTCAGGTTTAATTGGCAGGCGGTTTATTGGCGCCTTATTGGTGTTGATTGAAATTTTGCTCCCAGTCCTTTCTTTTAAGAATTAGCATCTCAAGTCGATTTACCTGAGTCAATTATCTTTTTAGAGTCTGGGTTTGGTCATAAATTTGCAAATATTCATTAAACTCACTTTGTAAATATCCCTCTTTCCAATCTCTACTCAAATCTCTGTGATTTCCTAAGAAAGTCTTTTCTTTTTTAAGGCTTCCATAAAAAGAAATTGATCAGGGAGTTATATTTGAATTAAGACATATTAAATCGATGACAGATACATATCACGCTGTGTTTAACAAGAGTTGTACAAGGAGGCGGGTTCCAGATTCCGCACGGCTCTGCTGCACCATTATTCACATTTTTACAGCCTTTCCTTCATGCCTTCACCCATTAAACCATTAAATTTCAGCAATTCAATAAAACAAAGCAGTTATAATTTTGACGAAAAGCTATTTTGAAGAGGGTGGAGGTGCCCATTTTATTGCGCAATAAAAATACTCAACAGTCCATATTAAAGGCTAGGTTGTATTTATTTTCTTCTTTCTTTGTTCATTCTTTTGTTTTGTTTTTGCTTATAAACTGCAAGATTGAACTCAAAGCTGCCATTACTGCAAGTATTGATACTCATTGTCAACAAATTCAAATAAAGGAAACTCCTCTGAAATGTTCTGAGAGGAAACGAAGAAGGTGGGGATAATTCCAAATATGATGCTTCCTTCATAAACCATCCACAGACATGGCACAGTTCTCGATTGACCTTTCCCTGGATAGATTGAGATATTTTAAGTATTTGAAACGAAAATTGCAAAAGGGCTCATACTCTCCAAATACAGATGTGGATTTTGTCACTATTGCTTATTAAAATTTCTTCGTTGTGTTTCCACTCATACCATTTTTATTTCCCCGTATTTGAACTTCAGTGAAGCTTTAAAAAAAAAAAAAAAAAAGACCCATTTGAAATTTGATGGTAGTATTGTCTTTGTTTGCCTGTCACTTTTATAAGAGAAATGACATTCCCAAGGCTCTTAGGGATGCTCCTGTTAAACATTGTCCACACCAGTGTAAATGGAGCTATCGAATCAACTCTTTTGAAAATATTCCTTATTACTTCCCAGAACCATCACCTAGATGATGGCTTTGTGCGTTCTATTTTTATTCGGACTGCAAACGAATCAAACTAGGAACATGTCTTATTGTATCCCAAAAGGAAAAAAAACGCATTCAAACTATTATCGCTTTTTTTTTTTTTTTTTACAAATAATTTTACGAAGGACAGCAAAATAAAAAACTGAAAACTCTGACTTTGTTGTACATTTTGGAACATCACAGATTTCAAAAATGCTTTAAAAAAAACTCTGAAGTGTCACTTTTGGGTAGTAAAACCCCTAATTTTGGAGGTCTCACATTTCTCTGGACCTCCAAAAGTGATTCCGGGACCTGTCTCTCTCTCTTTTTTTTTTTTTTTAAACTGATTTGATAGCAAACCGCTGGAAAGTGGCAGGACTCGCTTTTAAAAAAACAAACAGCTTTTATGGTTTTCAAATAAGACGTCTTTCGAAGGTAGACAGGTTTATTAGAAAACGATAAGAAAGTGAAAGCTTATTCTAAAATAAATAGCAAAACTATTTCTTGATTTTTAAATAATATTTTATTAGTTCAGTTCTAATTTGCGGTCCTTTTAAAGAAACTGAGGCGCACACGTGGAGCGTGTTCTGGACTAGGAGAAATTCTGCATAAAGGAATTGCTACTTGGCGGCTTCCCTCCGCAGAGATGCCGTTTGGCCTGCCCTGCCACTGCATCTGGGGAGGCAAAAGTTAGAACAGCCGCGACATATCCGTCCCCCGCCCCTCCGGTAGATCTAATTGGAAGTGGCAGATCTAGAACCGAAGAGTAGTGAGATTACACTGCGAGCCAACTCCTTTGAACCAGGTTGAAAAGGACTCCATGAGCTAAAAAGTCGAGGTAAAACGGTTCCTTTGCGGGAAGATTTATTTTGACTTCACCTAGTGTTTTGCGGAACCAAATCATTCAGGTTGTTTTGCAACCAATAGACTTTACTAATCTTCGTTATTCCCTCTTCCGTCTGCATCTTACGTGAGCTCCTGGCAGACTGGGGGTCCAAGCAGGAAATTTCTAGCATCACCACTGCAGGTATCACGACGGGCTGTTCACCCTCCCCTCTCCCCCCTCCCCCCAGAGAGCAGCCCGAGGCTGTTCCAAAGGAAGTGGCGGTAGGAGGTGCTTGGAAGGCACCTTGGGTGCTAGAAGGGACGCAGCCAGCCGCGAGGCGGAGTCTTTTGAAGTTGGGGGTTCCCTCCCCGCCCTTTGCTTCTCGGGGGTCCCCAACCTCTAGCCAGCCTGCGCACGCTCTCCGCGAGGCGCGACAAGTGAGCGCTGGGCGCTGCGCGCGCAGGCTCCGCGCAAACTTTCTGCAAGTGCAACTTGGACATCCCCGGGGAGGCGGGGACGCGCGGCTCCAGGGGCGGAGCGGGCGCAAAGCGAAAGCGTAGGCGGCCGCGAGCACGGGGGCGGTCCCCCGCTGGGCCGACGGCTTGAACGGGAGCCAATCGGGCAGCCGAAGCTGCTGCCAATCATGTGGCTCCCTCCAATCCCACCCGTGCCATTTCCAAAATCTCGGTCCCACTGTGCAGCTCAGATGTGTTCACTGTGCCAATCGCTGGAGGACAGAGTGGGGACGGGAATAAGCGGAGTGGAGGCCAGGACAAAAGAAGTTAAAGGGCGCCTACTACATACATGTTTCTGAAGGCGGGCGGAGGGAAAACGTCCCCCAGTGCGAGCCTATGGGTCTGATTGTGTAGTTCTGATGGAGCCCCCTGTGAGCAAGAGGAACCCGCCAGGGCTCAGATTAGCGGATTTGGCAATGGCTCAGGCCCGGCCGCCTCAGAATATGACAGGCTTCCCGGCGCTGGCCAGCCCGCCCGCCCACTCCCAACTTCGCGCCGCCGCCGCCGCCGCGCACCTCCGCCCTCGAGACCCGGGCGCTGACCCCGGCGTGGCCGTCACCGCGCTCGGACCCGAGCACATGGCCCAGGCGA
>NW_007726278.1:785330-794143 GCF_000696425.1 Galeopterus variegatus | reverse complement strand
ACCAGCCACGCGCGCCAGCCACCGCCGCCGCCGCGCCGGAGCAGACGCAGCAGCAGCAGGAGCAGGAAGGCGCCCAGGACGGTCGGCAGCCCCCACCCGCCCGGCCCCGGGAAGTCGGGGAGGGCGATGGGACGGGGGGCCCGGGCCGCCCCGGCGGCGCCTCCCTCCCCACTTGGTCGCAGGCCGCGAGCTGTCGCCGCGCTTCGAAGAGCGGGCGTGGGAGGGGTGCGTGGGGTTTGCTGCGGTGTTGGGACAGCTCGCTGTGGGCCCTTCGGAGGAGAACAGCCCTCGGACCCCCGGGGACCCCTCCCCACACGCACGCACACTGCCCACCGTTACACATCCCACGCTTAACCTTCACGTGCACACAGCTCACACTCATGCCCTCATGCACACTCCCCGTTCCGGCGACACCCATGTGCCCTCGCACTCACGCCCCCACGCGCCGTCACACAGCGCCCGCTCACACGCGCACGATCACTCGCGCCCTGGAGGGTGCTGGCTGCTGTCCTGTCGAAGGAGGTTCTGGCTGGAGGAGTTCGGGGCCTGCCATGGTCGGTGGGGCCTACCCTCCTTGGAACTTGTGGGGAGCCCCGGGCACCCCACCCCAGGCCCTGCCTACGGGGGTGTCATGGCCCCGCCGAGGGCGGCTGCGGCGTGGGGCGGTGGGCTGGCTCCTGAGGCTCGTGTGCCCCCTCTGAACCGACGAGCGTGTGGCGGAAGCGCTGATGAGCGCGAGCGCGGCCGGGATTTATAGGGACAGACGATATTACCCCTCGGAGGACACTTAAGTAACTGGAGTTTACGTTCAGTAATCACTGGGCTGATTTATCGCGCGGCGGCGGCGAGGGGGCAGGCCCGGGCCGCGGGGCTGTGCGGGGCCGGGGCGCCCCGAGGCTGCTGCTCCTGCCGGCGACATCCACGGGGCTCCGTTTTCCTGGAGCACGTTTTCCCAGGAGCCCCGTTGTTTCCTAAGCGGGATCAGTCAGCCTGCATGATTTTAGCAGAAGGAAACTAACCTCGAGGCTCTAGTAAAAACGCCGGGCGTGCGGCCTCGGGCCGTGGCTCCACGTCGCGCGGACGGGTGCCTTTCCTGACCCCTCCTGGCGCCTGCTTGGGCCCCGCCGGTTCAAACTCACTCCCACGCCGGGTGTTTTTGGCGGTCCTCGGGCCGCTTAGCCCCTGGGCACTGTGTCCAGAGAGGCGGCATCCTGGACTCCTTCCCTCCCCACCACGCCGCTGTCCCTTTTGGGGGTCATCCGGGATCCCGGAAGACACTGATCAAAGGGCTGATCCCTGGGCCACTCCCGAAGGCCCATGTCCTGACCCACGTGCCCCGAAGTTCGTTTGTGACTTCCTCGGGCTCCCTCTCGGGGAGAGGGGACTGGTAGGAGCTGGAGTTGTCCGCAGGAGCTTTCGATACTGTCCCACAGGCACCATGTCTCTGAAACTGTCATAGTTAGATTCTGACGTGGCCCCTCTGTCAGAGGCCGAAACGTAAACACTGGGGTCTCTTGGCCTTTCTAGTCGGGTAGAACTTGCTCACTGCCTCCTTCGGCCTCCAGAGTGACACGGGCCATTCTGTCACCCTTTCCTTTTTTCTTCCACTCTCTCCTTCCACCTCTTCTTTATCCCTCGTTTTCTACCTTTCTTTCCACTCTCCATCTCCCTTCACTGGGTCTAATTGGTTCTCTTTCTCACGTGCAGTGGAGGAGCCAGCAATGTTCAAAGCATTTATTCTCCACAATCCGGGCTATGTAGGTTGTACAGAAGCATCAGAATTCTAAAAAACAGCACCGCACATTTGCATGGGGTGAATAGGTAAAGCCACTTAAGCCTCCATATTTGAAGAGCTGATCATGATGTTTTTAAAGGAATGCTATGTTAAATTAATATTATCTCCAACACAGACAAACCAGGACAAATCACTGATGTTCTGATAAAAAAGGGAGTAACTTTGTCTTTGTTGCAGCTCATCTACAGAGAATTTTTAAAGATTGTGCTTATCATTGTGAGTTCTGTGCTTTCCCTCTATTTATATAAATGTCTAATTTCGTTTTTGAACAATATTTCCAGGTAGGGGAAGTTATATTCCAGGCATCCGAATGAAGCAGCTATTGGTGAAATATTTTTTTAAAAAACCACTGAAATATTTTTATTTAAATAAGAATAAGAAAATTCACCACAGACATTTACAGACACTGAGTCTTAATAGTTTCTTTTCAAAAATAAATTATCCAAAACAAAGGAAAATGTGATATCTAGTGTGTCAACAGAGTAGCTGCCGATATGTGGAAAAATTTAACTTTATTTTTTAAATCATCTGAATATGAGGGTACTTCAAAAAGGTCACGGAAAGATTCGTATTATCTTTTACTTCTTTTTTTCCCACTAACTTTTTAAAGTACCCTGTTATAAGAGGAAAATATTGTTATACAATAATATGAACGAGATGACCTGTTACCTGCTGTCTTTTTTGTTTTTTAACACTAAGGTGTAGTGTGGCTAAATTTCTCTAGTTGTCTTATTAAATATTTCCACTTCCTGGACTACAGGCCTTGCGTTTAAAGTCATTATGTTTCTGGGATGGTTAGACCAGCTTAAAGGGGTGATAGACCCCCCCCCCCCAAAAAAAAGTCTTTTGACTGTCAAGCAATGTAAAAGGCTGTTAGATCAAGTTTACTTACGGCATAAGGTAAATGGTAGGTTCTGGATGAGATTTGTGGTCTTTATTAAGGGTTGTTACGGTTCTGTTCCACTGTGCTCTTAAGCATCCTGCAAGTTGTGAGGAGAGCTGGTAGAACGCAGAGGCCAGCAGCCCTTGTAAAATCCAGTGGTGGGATTGTGTGTTTCACAGGTGCCTTTATTTCTGAAAAGAAAAGGATCGTTTTATTTCCTTTCTTTTCCCCCACCCCACATCCTCTCCTTCTGTCTCTTTCCATCAGTGAAATCCTGGGGAACACTGACACAAAATGCTGTCATTCTGACTGGACTGCACCCCCAGTTTGCTTTTAGTTTAGTGTATATATTTTTTTCTTTTCTCTTTTTTCTTATATTCTTTTCCCTGCCTGTGGCTTTGGAAGTATCATTTTATCAGTATTGATCTTGACAGGGAGATCTCCTACTTGTATTTTTGGGTGTACAGATCCTGAGGAGAATGTGGGAGGTGAAGGGTACTAGGTGGGTTTCAGTATCACATCCTGGGCCTTAGTGCAGTCATGGGGCTCTCACCCTGACCCCTGTGGTACTTCAGAGGCTGACATCTAGCCTCTCAGAAGACCCAAGCAGAGGCTCCAGACCAGTGGACTGCAGGCCCATCTTTGAAGTATCCCTTTCCTTTTGCATCCTGGAACATTAGGAATTAGGAATAGGGATTAGCCGGGAGTTGGTCTTTGGGAGAAGGGGAAAACATCCTCAGTTCTGCTGCAAGATTTCTTTCTCTCAAGTGAGAGATCTCTGGAAAGCCATTGTTAACCTTTCCTGTGTTTTGTTGCAGGGGAAAAACCTTTCAAATGTGAATTTGATGGCTGCGACAGGAAGTTTGCCAATAGCAGTGATCGAAAGAAACATTCCCATGTTCACACCAGCGACAAGCCCTACTACTGCAAGATTCGAGGCTGTGACAAATCCTATACTCACCCGAGCTCTCTGAGGAAGCACATGAAGATTCACTGCAAGTCCCCACCACCTTCTCCAGGAACCCTTGGTTACTCATCAGTGGGGACTCCAGTAGGTGCCCCCTTGTCCCCTGTGCTGGATCCAGCCAGGAGCCGCTCCAGCACTCTGTCCCCTCAGGTGACCAACCTCAATGAGTGGTACGTTTGCCAGGCCAGCGGGGCCCCTAGCCACTTCCACACAACTTCCAGCAACGGAACCACCTCCGAGTCTGAAGATGAGGAAATTTATGGGAACCCTGAAGTTGTGCGAACGATACATTAGAATTTGTTATTAATAATAATGAGTGACATAATATGTGGGAGTCCTTGGACCACATCCTAACCTGAGACAATACTGAGCCTGAGACAAACCCATGACTCAGACTTGCCACCGGGTCTAATTAGCCCTATTTATTCAGTATAAAACCCTATGGTGTTTGTACATTTAGTTAATTTAATTAAGATATTTGGGCCTTTTTTTTTTTTCCTTAAAAAACAAACAACAACCAAGCTGGACTTGTACATTGCAGGGGGACAGGACTGGGGGCAAATTGTACCAAGGAAAATGAATGGAGAGATTAATGAAGATCCACACTGCCAATGCAATATATATATATATTTTTTTTTTTTTCAAAGGGGGAGAAAAAGAGCACTAAGTCAGAACTTAACACAGCAACAAGGCCCTCTGCATTTCCTGGAGTGCCTCTTGAATGCCTTTGACACCCTAATGTGGGCTGCTTTTGAGCCTCCTTGTTGGGCCCTAATTCTGCAAAGGCCTCTTGATTGTAATCCACACACTTGCTGCATTGCCAACAGATCCTGGACTGTACCTGTGTCCAAAAGTATTTGTAAAAACCCTTTAAGTTCTAATATTTGTAATTTTTATTTTCCACTCTTTTATCACTGATCCCACCTTAACACAATATTTTTATACAGGACTATTTCTTTAGTACCGTACTTATGTGATTGAAAAAAGAAAGATGCAGCAACCTTAACGTATCTCCAAATATTGTGCTACTGTGATTGTTCAAGAAGTGGAGAGGAAAAAAGCTGCTGCAATAGACAACTGTGAAACTGTGATCTTTTATAAAATAGAAGAAATTCAAGTGCTTTCTTTTTCCGCTATGGTGGTTTTCTTTAAAAAAAAAAAAAAAAAAATCTTGACATCTCAGATGCTGCCTCCTTTCTGTGTCCAAACTTCTTGTGTAATAAAGAGATTATGTTTTGAATCATAAATTCTTTGGGATGCCAACATTCACAGTCAAGTCTGAGGAGATGTAATGATGGCATCATGCCTATTTTTTTTTTGAAAGCTGTTGTTTTTAAAACAGACCAACCCCTCTTTTATATTGTTGTGTCAACCTTTTAAAAAGTCTTTTTTCAATGCCTGAAGCTGCATTTTAGTGCATCTTCCACCTGAGCACTGAGCACACCGACCTCTATTCCATTTGAAAATGACAGTGTGTGAAGTGTATGATTTACATTAAAAGAGGGGAGGGAGTTGCTATACATATTAAAATTTTTAAAAGGTTTATAGTTACCACCAAACACTGATGAATGTGTGACCTTTGCCAGAGCTGTCAAGCTAGGATAAAAAAGGTCAAGGACCTAGGACAATAACTCTTAGTCAATTTATTTTCGGTTGGTACAACACATCTCCTGTGTGAAATGTAGTCCATCAGAAACATCATACAAATATACTAAAGAGCACTAATTTATCCTCAGAGACCCTGAAGACACCCCCTCCCCAGGGTTTGTAGAAGTTTGTTCTGTGTGCTGTGAGTGGTTGATGTAGTCTTGTCATTGTTAATAACTTGTATGTGAACACTATTATTTGTACAGTTGAATTAATTTATTTTCAGACATCATCCTTTTTTTCCCCCCCTGGAAGAGTTCAAAGCACACCAAAGAATTATATTATACATTTTGGTGAAAGATTATCCATGGTTTATTTAAGAAAAAAAAGGAAAGAAAATGGAAAAATATATTTTTAAACTTACTTGAATGAACAACGTAATGTGAAAACCGAGACTCTTCCTGCATGTCTTTTTTGCATTGTGTTGATGAGATTCTATATAGTTTATAGGTATATTCTATTACTAGCACAGTGCATGGTGCTGTCACTTGGAAAGCCTTTCAATGTTGTCTTCAGATTGTTATGGTGAATATGAAACATGCAGATCCTCCTTTATAAAGAAAAAGACCATAAAGCTTGAATATAAAATAATACTACATTTTCTAAGTTTATTTGATTTTCATATTCATTTTCAAAGTCCTTTCAAATAGAAAAGGTAAGGTATGAACTTTGGGGGGATAATTTATGTATCGTAAAATTAGAACAAAATGTTCCTGATGTATAATGAGTTGTTTTATTTATACAACTTTTTCAATGGTAGTTTGCACTATTGTTTATTATGCTACAGGTTTATTTATTATGAAACAAAGGAATATGTATTTTATGTATTTTGCCATCCATAGGTTAACTCTTTGCCACAGATTTATTGGTTCCTGATACACCTAAAATAAAAAAGTGTGTACCTCCAATAGAAAGAAAGCAAGAATGATTATGAAGTAACAAATTTAATAAAGGTATTCTTCCTATGTATTGTGTGTGTTTTACCTAATGGCATAATCCTGTCATTCCCTTACAAACAGAACAGGTTGCTAATGTAGTGAACATTACATTGTCTTCTCTTGATCTCTTGATTTCTTAACCCCTCCCCAAGCAATAAAATGTTTTTACAGCTTGCTTTAACTTATAGTTTAATCTAGAGAATACAAGATATTTATGAAGACTTAAGCCCTGCAGGCTGCACTTACAGTAGCATAAATCTTGGGGGTTACTGCATTCATTTGTTAAAATTAGTAATATCTTTAGTTATTCTAATCAGTGAAAAGCTGAGTGAATTTGAGCATTTCTTTGGAACCTAGCCTCTAAAGTCAAAGGAGAAAAAGAATGAAGAAAAGATAGAGGGAGGGACTGTGAGAGGCTTCCATACACAAAGAAGGTGAAAGCAAAATCTTCAGCTGAGATGGGTATTGAATGAAATTGTGGGGTGGGCCCCATATTCCTCATAGCAGATAATGGGATCAAAGTACGATTTTATTGTAGTTTATTCTAGAAGTTGAGTGGATATAAGTAACAAGCTCAGCATTTTAGGGCAGGTGTTGAGGAGAAATTAGATTTTTTTATGGCAACAAAATATTCAAGTGGCTTAAATTAATGTATTTGGCTATTACATTAACAGGCTGGACATTTCTGTATGTTAACTAAAACTGATAAAAGGCAAAGAGTTAAAAAAAAATTGGTAGTAATGTCAATAAGGGTTTCTCTGAAAGGTTATAGTGGCTTTTAAAAGTCAGGTTTGTTAAATGTAGTAAAGGTGAAACAGGTTGCAAAGAGTTGTTTTAAGCCAGATGACAATAACCAGCACACGAAGGAGAAAAACTCATAAATGAAAGCCCCAATCAATGGGAAAACTTATAGCTCTCTAATGAAGTTTCTTGTGAAAAGAAGGGTGACACAAAGCCACCAAGACATGAATCATTCATGGGAAATATAAAAGATAAAAAGATATTTGACAATGAGCAGAACCTTGTATAGAGTGTATAAAACAAGTTTCCCCTTCTTATTTTCTGCTTTAAAACGCACAATCTCGCACTCCCAGCGTTCTCTGTCCAGTCTATAGAGTTAAAATTGACCACTGCTCGTCCTGCGCCACTTCAAAGTAATTGAGTCCAGAACGGAAGGCTTGGCGCTTGGACAATCTTCATGGTGTGTTAAGATTTCTATGGCAATTGGCAAGCAAGACGTTCCCATCTGAATATGTCTCAAAGAAAGCCACTTATTGACACTAAGTTGGCTATCATCAAAGACTTCATCTTCCCTAGGCAAAATGTGGCCCTCCCAAACACTGTTTGAATCATCTATCTTTGTTTTCCAGGCTAGGAGAATCTTCAAACGCACGATTATTAGTAATATATGTATGTATATACACACATACACACACATATGTGTATGTGTGTATATATATGTATATTTCCCTCCCCCCCCCTCCCCATTCAGAATGCTCTTTGGGAAAGCTAATGTTCCTAAAATCTAAAGTACTTAGAAAGAGCTCGAGGGTGGAAATTATATTCTCTTAAGGAGTTGGAGATGGCCACACAAGCATGATAGCACAGGGGACGGGAAAAGAGGGACTCAAACTCCTCGAAAGTCAGGCCCCGCTATCTGCAGACATCACATTTGTACTGCAGTCTCATAATTGATATGTTTCATTTTGTGGAAGCTTTGGGAGACCATTGTGGTTTATTCTATCTGTGAATGAAGGGGGACAAGAGATGCTCTCCACCAGTGTTTTTAAATCCTAGTGTGGTTAGGAAATACAACTGCGGGGGGGGGGGAGACGACAGGGAAGACAACCTGGTTTTTCAAGCCATCACCTTAAGTCAGAAGAAAGGAGAGCTGATCACAAGGCAACAATCCAGATGCTTATTCATATTTTCATCCTATCACATCCCTACCCTCTTGCCCATCCATCCGTCGTGTGCCTTCCAGGTCTGGAGGGATGGCAAAGACGATCCACAGCGAGACCGCCCTGTGATTTCCAGCACACCTTCCCTGCGTGAGCGAAACTCCCAGGAACCCCAGCCCGGCCCTCCAGGCCCGCGCACAAACACTCCCGAGCACACAGTCACACGCGACGCAAGGGCCCAGTCAGGCAGGGGGACGTTCAAAGGCATGCTCTTTGACATTCAAACTACTGCTTTTACTGCACGTCCACGCGGAGCGTCAGGATTGCTATGGCAATGGGCAGGGCCAGGGCGGTCGCTGGCAGCAGGTCCACCGCGATTCGAGACACTCTATTAAGATACAGTTGCAGTGACCTTTACTTTCATGCCAAGTTAGTCCAGTCAATCTTCACCTCATCAGAAATACACACACACACACACGCACACGCACACACACACACACATATTCACTTTAAAAAAAGATTCCCCCATAGCACCTCCTAGCTTGAGAGAAAGGAGGGAGAAAGAATGGAGAGAGAAGGAGAGAAAGCCGGGTGGGGGTGGGGGTGGGGCGGGGTGCGTGAGGTTGGAAGGATGGGAGGAGGGGCAGGGGCTCCAGAGCCCCAGTTCCTCTTCCTTCTCTCC